>NC_045154.1:30655535-30658035 GCF_900700415.2 Clupea harengus
AATATGCTGGTTTTTGTTTGACAGGCAGACATTTTAAAACATCATGTGCTTGATAGATTTATAGCACTGGATTATGAAAATAAGCCAAAAATTAAAAGAAAGGCTGTGTCAAATATTGATATAAGCTGTCAACTGAACGAACACAACAGTTGTGTATTATTTGAAAAAAATTATGTTTTCCTTGTGATCCAAATACACACTTCACTCCTCGTCTCCAACTCCCCATAGCAACACCGTAGCCTTCAGCATTTGACACAAGAAGACATTTCAACAAGTCTTCTCACAAGTTAATTCCTCCTAAAACATCAACTCATCCTCATAACAGTGGACCAGTGTTTACCTGCACTAGCCTGCACTGAAACATCTGGGTTCGGTAATAATGGCATGGTTTGACCCTCCTGTCCTGTCAGTGTTAATTCGCTCTGGCTGACAGTGAAGCTGAACGCTGAACAAGCCTCTTAAGTCACAGCTAAGAAAACACACGCTACGCCGACTCGCTGGCATCGTTGCCAAGTCCCTAAGAAGTTTCTTTCTTTTTTTTTTTTTTTTTTAAACTGTGCTTCTCAGAGGTGATCCAAAGGCTAAGCGCTAGGCGCTAAGCACAAAAACCACACAGCGGCCACGATAGGATATCTCTCACAAACAAATGAGGGGATTATGCGCTGCGGCGCTAGCAGCTAAGAGCAAATCACGGGCTGTTGAGAGGGTGTGAAAGGTCGTGTCTCGAGGGCTAACCCCGCAGATAAAATAACCGGGGCCTGAATGGGACGCTAAGTCGCTGAGGAGCAGTCTTTCATGAGCTTTCTCGCCCCAGGCTGTTTGCAAGGCAGATAAGCCATGGGTCTACCCTGGTCTGATCCAGGGTGCTAACAATGGAAGTGTTAGGGGAAGAAGAGTGTGTGTGTGTGTGTGTGTGTGTGTGTGTGTGTGTGTGTGTGTGTGTGTGTGTGTGTGTGTGTGTGTGTGTGTGTGAATGTGTGTGAATGTGTCAAGGGGTGGGCGCTAATATTGATCATAACTAAGCTCCTCACACCCTTTACATACCACAAGACTAATCAGGGTGTCAATCTTAGTGGAGATTAGCCCAAGGCATAAGCCCTGGCCCCTGTCGGCGCTCACACACCGACTGACACACAAACACATTTACAAAACCCCAGCCTTTTCTTCCCAGTCACCTCTCTAATAATGCGGATGTTTGAACAGGACGTGTGTGTGTGTGTGCGTGCGTGTGTGCGTGCGTGTGTGCGTGTGTGTGTGTGTGTGTGTGTGTGTGTGTGTGTGTGTGTGTGTGTGTGTGTGTGTGTGTGTGTGTGTGTGTGTGTGTGTGAAAATGGATGGTATGTGTTGGCACCAGAGAGAGTGAAAGCAGGGAAATAAATGAAGAGAGAACGAGGCAGACGAGAGAAAGGCCAAAAAAAGGAAGATGACGTGAAAATGGCCTTGTCTCCTGTCTGGTCGCTAATGAACATGTTGGAGCAGTCGGCTGCTGTAAAGAATCAGTGCCTGGCCGTGTGCTGCCAGACCTCTGATGATGACGCTCTCTCTCTCTGTGTTTGTTTGGCTGGCAGATTAACGCATCTCTGGGGAGCAGTGTGTATTACTGCAGCACAGGCCAGCAGACTGAATGGCTTCTACATAATGCATTCTGGATGGTTGTGACTGGATTGAGAAAGAATGCATTAGAATGAATAGAAAATGAAATCTTCAGGGAGAGAGAGAGAGAGAGAGAGGGAGAGAGCGAGAGAGCGAGAGAGAGAGAGAGAGAGAGAGAGAGAGAGGGAGAGAGACATTGACTTATTGCAGCTCGGTGTGATGATGTTTGACAGCCTTAATGGGTCCGCACCCCCTCTGAGGTGCCCGCGATCCTGAGAGCTCTGGTCTGCTCTCTCTCTCTCTCTCTCTCTCTCTCTCCATGTCTGACTTCACCTCCAACTCATGATCACAACCATACACATCCAAAAATCAGGTGTGAGGTCACACACATACCCCCTCCTAGAGTGGACTGTCCAATAGGAGAGCGCTTGACTGGGAGAAATCCACCCCATGACTGCCTGCTGCCTAATGGAGGCGTAGCATGACCGCAGATGGTATGCGATTAGGGGAAAGTGAACAAATGTTGAAAATGCCACAGACGGATGACAGAGATAGAGGGATAAACGTAGGGAGAGAGAGAGTGAGAAAGAGAGAGAGAGAGAGAGGAAGCAGAGAGAGTTCGATAGAGGAAGCGTGGAGAAAGAAAGATGCAGGTTGATAAATAATAAGGGTATATGCAGATAGGCGCGAAACGCCAAGACAAGGAATGCTTCTTTGACTGCTGTTTGCGGGGAGAGCAGAGGAAGTGGAATGCTTGAGTGCCCGTAGTCTCCCTCCGAGCCCTGATGATCCGCCCGCCACACAGCCCACAGGAGCGCAGGAGATAATCCTGACAGGCACAGTGTCCTTTCTGCATTACTTACAGAAACCATTAGGGAGACACTCATGCAGGTGTGATGACTGAGCA
>NC_045154.1:30668035-30670535 GCF_900700415.2 Clupea harengus
CCCCTCTCTTCCCCGGCCTCAGGGCTCTGGTGCTCAGGGTGCCGGTCACGGCCCTGGCTGTGGCGCTCGACCTGGAACGGTGAACTCACCTCCGTCCGCAAGCTCTCATTTGTTTGCGTCAGGTCTCCCTCTTGCATGCGCTGTCATGACCGGGGATGTTTTTTTCCCCCCCAGGTGGGGTTCGTCACTGTGAGGGTTTTCCGATTTTTTTTAAAGAACTTTCCGGCATGGCTGTCGTCACACACTGTTGCTTTATGTACAGTGGAGAGGGCAGAGGGGGGCAGTAGGTTAGCCACTTCCTGCCTGCAGAAAAAACATAGCAATTCACTGATGACATTCAACAAAATAGTCTCACACACATACACATTCAGACACACACACACACACACACACACACACACACACACACACACACACATACCAGGCATAGACACACACACACTGACAAGCATACACACAGAAACTCCCTCTTACACACGTACACGCACAGAGAGGCAAAACATTTACTCTTATTGACAAATTTATGGTGTTGCCATGGTGCTTGCCCATGTAAAAAAAATCCCCATGCACACAAATAAACCCAAAACAGTAGACCACACATTCAGACCCTCAGCACTGTTTAAAATGGCACCTAATAACACGTGACTCATGTAATGACCCTCTGACTGTATTTAGATCATCAAGATAATTTAATAGATTCACTGGACTCTTTCATCCGTGAATTAATAGTGCGCAAGCATGCAGTAAGTCCTCTGGAAGTCTGTGGCAGGTCATGGAGCTCATTTTTAACCCGGACCCCGGGCTTCGCTGCTCTCTGTTTGCTTTGGAGCGGCTCGGCGGAGGAGGCAGGCTGCTGGCTTTGGCCAACTAAAGGGAGGACTGCGGTGGATCAGTGTTTGTCACAGCCCTCCAGATGATGACACACGCTTTCCATATTTTTATTTGGAATTATTATTCGGACATTTTTGGCACAGCAGCGTTGGTGTGGTCAAACGATCCTTCCTCCTCCTCTGCCCTAATTGTTAACTTCTTCCCTGCTCCGCACTCCTCCCTTGACATCTGCTCTTCCCTCGTCGCTCGTTATCCACAGTGTCATCCTGTCCTCTCCTGTCACAACATGTCCTCTTCCCCCGTCTCATGTCATCCCCCTGTTCCACCGTGCCCTCTCACTCTTCCTTCAATCTCTTTTTTTTTATTTCCTTCTGTCCTCTCCCCTCTTCTCTCTCCCCCCCTTCTCTGCTCTACTATAAAGCACCTCTGTCAGAGTGAAGGGCCCTTCTCTGTCTAGGGCTCCCCTGGGTTGAATTCTGCTTCCAGGAGCTGATGTCATGTTATTGATATTAGACCAAACTGCCCTTCATTTTCTGCTGCTCTCATTCCTTCTCTGATGCCTCCCTGCCATTTATTCCACACAGAGAAGCAGACAACAGTGGTCTCTTTGAAACCGACAGGCCATTCGAGCATAGGCGCACGCACACGCACACAGAGGCACACAGAGGCACACACACACACACACACACACACACACACACACACACACACACACACACACACACACACTAAAAGAAAAAACCCAAAAACGAATCCATAAGCAGAGACACATAGACAAGCACAGACGTCCAGCCATATAGACATAGACCCCAAAGCACACAGAAAGTATATATATATATATATATACACACAGACAGACAGACAAACGACAAACACACTCACACACGCTCACACACTCCCCTACTGACATAAAAGCACACACGGTTTATCAGCGGCCACTCCACGCTGTAAATCTGCCAGTGTCTGTGTAAAGTGGTTCTAAATGCGTTCTTGAAAGAACATCCCAGCGGCAGGCGCTAACCCTCTTGGAATCTCCTCTCCCTCTCTCCAACAGAGGGCAAGTTTATAGCGTCTCTTCCCATATCGGACACTTTCAACCCTGACGACGACAAGATTTACTTCTTCTTCCGTGAGGCGAGTCGTGATGGAAGCGTGTCGGAAAAGCATGTCCTGTCCCGGGTGGCTCGTGTCTGCAAGGTGAGCAACCCCCACCCCCCCTCTCCCACGCACACTCATACACATTTTAGGGAGGACCCCTGATGGGCCACACGGTTGTCCAATCTGCGCCCGATCACAATCAGCCTCTCCCTGTGATCTCTGTCTCTTAAACCACACATATGAAAACGGTTAGACCCCCCCCCCCCCCCCCCACCCGCCCCCCTGGGACACCAGGCTTCCTGGTGCATTCCTCTTGAAGCGATCTGCTGAAAGCGGGCCAGACCACCACTGTCCGGGGGGGTAAATCAGTTGTGCGATGACTCTTGGTTGAACGCTTAAGTTACAGCTGCTGGTGACAGTGGGCTCCCCCCCCCCCCCACCCCCCACCCCCCCACCCCCCCCGGGTGACCCCATGAGGACTGCGTCATCGTTGGCCATCACACTGGGCTCTTTCCACAGGATGCACGGGAGGAAGACACTCAGCACGGCCTTTAGCTCACACTGTACCAGC
>NC_045154.1:30675535-30680535 GCF_900700415.2 Clupea harengus
GTTTAGAAGTATGCACATGTGTGTGTACGTGTAAGAATCAGCCTGGGTGCCACACACATGTGTGTCGTGTTTCTGTGTGTGTATGTCCTGACATATAAACAAGCATTCCTTTCTCATTGAACAAAAACATAAGACAATTTATGTAGAATAAGACTTCCTTTCATTAAGTATGTTCACAGGTTTTAAACCTACCATTGATGTTTTGTCATAGCGTACAGGGCGTATATAGTAAATAAGAGAATAATTGTTTATTGCATAAATTATCTGTGTGTTTACCTTTCAGACCTCCTCACCAATTCTGAATATGGAGTTATCTTCTAAACAGGTAGAGTACCTTTAAAGCAGTTTTTCACAGAATGTCTCTCTCTCTCTCTCTCTCTCTCTCTCTCTCTCTCTCTCTCTCTTTCTCTCTGCCTCTCTCTCTCTCTCTCTCTTTTCGTGTTTATTTTACTTGGGGCTCTCGAGTGGGCCCATCCCTCTACCCCAATCAGTACCCCTCCCTTCCTCTCCCTCTATCTACCTCCCTCTTCATCAGCAGGGGGTCAGGGCTGGGTCATGGATGGCTGTGGAAGAAACTCTCCTCTGCCAATCCGTTCCTCATTTCTCAAGAAAGAGTTCAATTCAATTCTCTTTTGGGGACAAAAGTTGCTCCAGCTACTCCAGTTTAGCACAAGGACTTGATTTTCTTTGGAGTGACTTTCGACACGCCTCTGTATTTTAGCTCTCCCCTCAGTCCTGCTCCGTCTCTACTGGGCCCGTGCTCATTGGCCACGTTCTTTCCATTCTTTCACTCTTTATTGCTTTCTTATTGCGTCTCCTGACTGGCTGGGGCTGCGCTCTCCCGCTCGGGCTCTGGACAAGCCTCAGCAAATCTGCCGCAAATCGAGTCCCTCCACTCCCTTGAACTGCGCGTGCTTAGATCTGCTGAGTTGTATGACCAAGGTCTTTCAGAAATGCTTTAAAAGCAAAAGCGCTGGGCTTTAGGGTTAATCTGCTGAAGATACAACCTTTCAGGAATGCGCGGTCTCTTACAACACAAAGCTGATATGTTTTATGTTCAACACTTACTTATGTAATGACTGTGGGTCCTATGGGATCCCTGTGCGGCCGTTTTACCCACGTTATGCCATACAAGTTGCCTCAGAAACACTGTGTTAGCAAGCTAAGCTAAAAGTATCGCACCGTGTGCTACATAGGAGCATCATTGTCCATTCTGCAAACTAGTTTTTACAAATATGATGCATATTCTAACCAACTACTTCAGATTAGTTTACCATGGACTATATATTCCCCTATTTAACTTCTTTTTTTTCTTTCTTTCTTCTTCTAACTTCTATCTTTTTTTTAGTTCTTACATACATTTTTAAATGACAGTTTTGAGACAAGAGGAAGCTGCCATTGTCACAGTATGTGGTCCATTGTGTAAGACGTCCCTGAGAGAAGAAGCAGTGTTTGTTTTGCTTTTTCACTCCTTTGTTTTTCTGCTGCTGACTGACGGCTGCCCCTCTGTCTCTATAGCAACAGCTGTATGTGGGCTCGGCGGAAGGGCTGGCGCAGGTGGCCCTGCACAGGTGTGATGTTTACGGGCAGGGCTGCGCCGAGTGCTGCCTGGCCAGAGACCCCTACTGCGCCTGGGATGGCAACCAGTGCTCGCGCTACATCCCGGCATCCAAGAGGTAACACTCACTCACACACACACACACACACACACACACACACACACACACACACACACACACACACATTCAGACGCATAGACATTCAGACACACAAACACATACACACCAGTATTCAAATTGTATCATACACATATATATATATACATACATACATGCTGTACATACATCCATACAAACACACATACTCTATATAGGCCTAAATACATACACAGACTCTCCAGTATAATACGCTCTTATTGTGTTTATGTAAGACACATTCAAAAATAGCCTCTCACATTTCCACACATGAAGTATACATGCGCTAGAGAAAGTACATATAGATACACTTACTAACATGCACACATACACATAGACCCACACACACAGACACACACAAAACAAATCTTACAAACATGCTTAGGCAAACAGACACCCCGGACAAACACACACACAGACACACACAAACAAATCTTACATACATATGCTTAGACACACTGACACCCATATTCAACCCCCCCCCCCCAGACACACACACAAATCAGCAGGTCAGTATCAGAAGCATACAACAACCAGCCCACACACATGCACCTACTCACTCCAATGGTTTTTGCAAACTGCAGAGCAAATCCCAGACCACACCTGCAGCGTGTGCAGAGTGCTTTGAGTATTGAATGCTCAGCATGCTTTACCTCTACCAGACCAGAAACCTGATGGGTGAGGATGTCTGTTAAAGTCAATGGGCTTCAGAATGTGTTGAAAAGTAAATGGACCGAAAAGCTCAATAGGTCTGAAACGGTGATGAGATTCGGGTTCAATGGTCTGCGCATCATCCTTTATCTTACTCCCTGTGTGAGTGTGTTTGTGTGTGTGTGTGTGTGTGTGTGTAAAAGAGAGAGAGTGAGAGAGAAAGAAAGAAAACGAGAGAGAGAGAGAGAAAGAAAGAAAGAAAGAAAGAGAGAGATTCTGTGCGTGGGTGTGTGTTTGTAAAGTAACAGAGGAATGTGAACTCTCGCTGAAGGTATTGGTAGTAATCCGCCGCTCTCCTCTATTCCATCTGAAAATCACCACGTTTCCTCGTGCCAGTTTTTCTCTCCTGGTTTTGTTCTCCTCTCCCGTGCCCTCAGTGTGTGCGGATAGCGTGCCACATTCTATGTGCCGAGAATAAGACCGAAAACCTCCTCTCCGCTCTTTCCACATTTCAGCCCTTTCTGAACTAGCCCCAGAGCTGCTGGTCAGTGTTTCTTACAGTTCACTAAAGGGGAGCAAATGAAATATTTACTGTTTGTTGCCGCAGGGTGTGTGTGTGTGTGTGTGTGTGTGTGTGTGTATGTGCGTGTGTGTGTGTGTGTGTGTGTTTGGGAGGATGATTGATTAGAGAGGTCCTACTGCTGGAGTGATGAATGGTTGCTGTCTCACATGTTTTTCTGGATGTTTCTCTCGAGGTGTTGCTCAAGGTAACCTGCTGACACAAGCAGGTCATTTGTGCAGACACTTTGGTCTCTCTCTCTCTCTCTCTCTCTCTTTCTCTCTCTCTCTCTCTCACAAACTCACTGACACACAAACACACACTCTCTCATTTTGTCTTTCTTTGTCTTTGTATTTTACTCACACAAAGGAAACTCACAGGAAACAGATACTCAGTTTGAAAACAAACTGCTGTTTATTATATTGTATTTTACTTAATTTTACGCTTTAGTCTTTATTCGAACATGTATTTTTCATATATTTCAGTCCATGAATGTGTTGGTATGTGTGTGTGTGTGTGTGTGTGTGTGTGTGTGTGTGTGTGTGTGTGTGTGTGTGTGTGTGTGTGTACTGTATGCTTGTGGCTGTCTAACATCTCTGGCTTGATTGCTGCAGGAGAGCCAGGAGACAGGACATAAAGCATGGTGACCCATCCAGTCAGTGCTGGGACACAGAGGATGGTGAGTAGTGGCGTCCTGACCCTTAATGCCCTTACGGTGACTGTGATTAATGTAGCAGCTCTGTCAGTGTGTAATGCATACAAACACACAGACATTTCCACAGACATTGACTCAGATATGGCTTTCCTTTTTCTTTCTTTCTTTCTTTCTTTCTTTCTTTCTTTCTTTCTTTCTTTCTTCCTGTGTATGTTTGATTATAGGTAAAGATGGGGAGGAAAAGCTGATGTTTGGCGTGGAGACAAACTCCACCTTCCTTGAGTGCGTCTCCAGATCACAGAAGGCCCTCATCCGCTGGTTCTACCAGAAACCTGGTTCTGACCTCAGGGAGGAGGTGAGATCACATTTCTGCACGATCCTCCCAAGTCTGGACAGTCCCGTCGCTCTTTGTCAGTGGTTCAGGACCCACGAGCAGACACACACACACACACACACACACACGCACAGACACACACACGCACAGACACACACACGCACAGACACGCACACGCACACGCGCGCACACACACACACACACACACACACACACACACACGCACACACACACACACACACACACACACACATACACACACACACACACGCACACGCTCTTTCCTTTCCGCGGGCTGTGCAGAGGTGTTCTCTGGCCAACAGATTGACAAAGCCACGCATTTTTCTTTCCCAGCGCTGAATCGGGGTCAGGTGTAACCACAACTTGAAAGCAGGGGGGGGACAGAGATAATTGCTCATGACACTGATTTATTAAACATGTGCAGGGCTTAGTTCTCAAAATATGACTTTAGGGAAATCAGCAAGGACCTTCAGCACGGCCCTTTGGCATAGACCTCCTCTTTTTATAGCCTTTTGGGATGCACAGCATATGAATGGATAGCAGGAAAGAGTTGGAAGCAAATACCCAAAATAAGTTTCCGAGCTGACATATGTCCTTGATGTTAGAGTGCATGCGTGTGGACTATTCATCACGGTAATGGTAGACGGTTGAGTGCAGCACTTAAATTACTCAGTGTTTGTCTGCAATTTCGGAAGATAAATCTGGCTGTTAGTGGCGCTCGAAGCAGAGCTTAGTTTGAACCCAAAGCCTCGGCCCCCAAATACTCCTGAGCTTTGATGTTCTCAAGGTGAGTGTGTTTGTAACGAGGCTGATAACAAGGTGGACGGTACAGGATGCTATCCATCTGTCTTTCTCTAAAAGACACAAACACACACACACACACACACACACACACTCACACACCTTTTTTTTTTACTGGGTACATGGGAGGACTGTTGTCAAATATTCCCTTCCCTTCGTGGAAACAGAAGTTCCAGCAGTAACTGTTAGTCACCTGTATCGGTGCACTGTCACTTTTACGGCCTCTGAACTTGCATAATCCTCTGAAGTTCTCTTACATAATGTGAACCAGACAGGGACAGAGCA
>NC_045154.1:30685535-30705535 GCF_900700415.2 Clupea harengus
TAAACCCAATGCACAAGCACGCAACTACACACACACACACACACACACACACACACACACAGACACACACCTTGCACATAGATTAGACTTGAGGGATTGTTCTCCATGTGATGGTTAGTGCTTGTGAAGTCACAGTGCACTCCAAAACAAGGGCAGGTCAACTCATTATTGGGTTTCAGGAATGCCGTGTTTCCGTTCTAGCTTTCTCTCTTTCACCCTCGCTCTCAGACTCCCTCTCTCTCTCTCTCTCGCTCTATCTCCATCCATCTCACTTGCTCTCCCTTACTATTAAACAGAAGGCTTGTTGATCTAATTGCAGCTTAATGAGCAGTCATATAGTAATTAGTAATAATTATCCAATGGCAGAAGCCCAAACTCTGAGCTCACCCGAGCGACCCTTCGACTGTGCCGGTGACCTTTGACCTTGGCTTTTTTTTGTCCTGCCCTAATTTGCTGTGTCATTGTGTGGGTGATTTATGAGGCAAACTTCAACAGGTGACTGCTGTGTTTTCCATTGAGGGCACCAGCTTAACGAAAGCATGCCGAGGCAGTAATGGCCCCGTTGCCCGAGTCGGAGTTGTTTTTCACATCAGCAATCTAGTGGCCTCAAGTGTGCAACTGGAGATGTTTTGACCTTGCTGTTTGTCATTGGTGTAGTCTTGTTTTGGAATGTGTCTCAAGTGTACTCTCTTTTGTTTTTCATTTTTTTTTTCATTTTGGCTTCCATGCCTACTCAGATATGTCACTCTCTTGAGATGCATGAAGACATAACAATACATTTACATTACATTTACATTTAGTCATTTAGCAGACGCTTTCATCCAAAGCGACTTACATATGTGCGACTTACAATGTATACACATTTTACATTTTACATTTACACTGATGGCACACTGCACATCAGGAGCAATTAGGGGTTCAGTGTCTTGCTCAAGGACACTTCGACAGAGGAATCGAACTAGCAACCCTCTGATTACGAAACGACTTCTCTACCACTGTACCACTGTACCACTGTCGCCCCCAATACACAATACACCACGAAGTAGAACGTTTTGAATATGTTGGAATGTATTTGTGGAGTCGTATCAAATTAAACAAATAACACTTACAATACGAAGAACAATGTTTGTAATTGAAAAATGCATGCCCTGTGTGTAGATGACTGATGAGTGTGTTTGTGTGTGCGTGCGTGCGCGTGTGTGTGTGTGCTGCAGGTCAAGGCTGACGATCGTGTGCTGGTGACGGAGCGGGGGCTGCTGATTCGCTGGCTGCAGCGGAACGATGCCGGCTCCTACCTCTGCACCTCCCAGGAGCAGCGCTTCACTCGCACCCTGCTGCGCTTCTCCGTCCGCGTCCTCCAGAACGGCCAGCTGGATGGTCACCCGCCGCCACCACCGTCGCCGCCCCAGCGGGGGCCCGCCGAGGACCCCACCGCCTCCGTCGCCATGGGGGCAGAGGGCCGGCAGCGCTACAAGGACTTCCTGCGCATGCTGAGTGGGCCGGCGCGCTCCGTGGATGAGTACTGCGAGACGCTGTGGTTCCGTGAGAAGCGCACACGCCTCCGGGGCAAGTGGAAGCATATGCAGGAGATCCGCAAGAGCCGCAACCGGCGACACCACCACTGAGTCCAGAGGGCTCCCAGGAACCAGCCAACAGAGGGTTCAAACCTGCTCCCTAAAGACTATCACACAGTTTCCACCAACTACAGCAAAGAAAAGGTTATACCTTATGTTACATATCACTTGCACAATATCCCATTGCGTTGTAACTACATGATAAGAGTGTAACATGGTAAACATGAATATATAATTGTACTTACATAGCTCTAACTTTAAATATAACTAGTTTATGTAAGTACAAAACATCAAAGTTCTGTTATTAGCTCATGTTTTACTCAGTGTGTTACACGCTATTTCGAAATGTAGTTACAATGTAATGAGTGTGAACTAATAAACAATGTTACCAAGAAGCTATAAATCGAAAACAAAAATTCTGTTGTTTTTTTTTTTGGACCATAGTTAGCTATTGTGAAATGGCTAACAACCGAGCTAATTTCTATGTTTGTAAGATGTTGTCTATGTCATATGTAGTTTCATTTCTTCCGTTTTGGCATATATACCTGTGGGTTGCTAAGCTTTGTTTAGATAGCTAAGCTATTTGTCATATGCTGATTTTTTACCAGGTAAAAATGTAATCATGGCGCATCCCATTGGATATCTGTTCCAGCAGATTGCTACATTTCAATTTACAGTTCATTTGGAGAAGGAGAACACATATTTCATTTTTAGCCAAGAGTCTAAGCTTTGAATGTATTTCTGACTGCATGAAAAAAAGACCCGCCGCCCTCCAGGATAACAGTCTGCTTCCCTTGGGTTAACGGACCTAAGATTAGCCTGCACTATGGGGTTTTGGAGGACCACAGTCTCTGTAGAGAATGAGGGTTTGTAAAGACAAATGCCTGGAGAGGTGAACTATGGACTGTTTTAAAGGGGGAGGGTTCTTTTAGCAGATAGATGGATCTGAAGGCATATGCTGTGGTAGTCTCACTATTTAGAAAAAAAATCTGTCTCTATATCATATTGAAAGCTGTCAGGTTGTTGTAAGTGCCATTATGTATTATAACCCCTGTGGTCATTGAAGCTTTGCAGAGGGAGGATTTGGTGCACAAATTTAAAAAAAAGTAACAAGTCGTAAAACTTTCAGGACGATCGTACATTTTTGTGTCCGTGATTTGGATTTCTTTTTGCTGCTTGCCAGTCTTACTTTGACTAAATGTTTCCATCCCTGGCAACAACAAAAAACGTTTTTTTTTTCTTTTTTTTTTCTTTTCTTTTTAAATCAAAAGCAGAAGGCTTCAACCATCCTCTTTCACATGACGCACAATGAAAACACATTCATGTTGAATGTCTGTAAATATTTATACCACTTGTACAGAAGAAACTGCATGCTATTGTCCTGACTCACATACATGTAGTGATATATTTAAGCATAACGACAGCGGCAGAGATGGTGGAGGAGTCCATCTGGACGCTGGTTATTCAGGACTGCAGATTGAAATGGATAAGCAGAGCAATGCGACATTCTGTTTATGAAATGGCATTGGTCCAGTCAGGCGGTTTAAACTCCACCTCCATGGTTAAATTGCTTTAATGACAAACGCCGTTCACCCCCATCTCTGAAGAACACATATAGATTTAGGTGGTGCAAAGTATCATATATTTTTTTTTTTGTCTATTGACAATGATGTTTCTGTTTTGTAGGTAAGCTGTTCATGACATTATTTAAATTTCTGGATTTAGGCGTAGCTCTGTAATTAAACTTCCCCCCCCTTGTAAACATGTCCCATGCTCTGTGTACTTTGTGTCCTGCATGCCATGGTGAGTTTTAGGAATCAGAATCAGAATCAGAATCAGGTTTTATTGGCCAAGTAAGTTTGCACAAACAAGGAATTTGACTTGGTAAAGTGACTCTCAGTGTGCTTACACAAAATATACAACACAATACAATACAATACAATACAATACAAACAAACAAACAGTGCAACAGTGCAATGGACTAAGGAGTTTAAAAAAGTATGTACAAGGCGGAATGGCTATATACAGTAGCTGTGAAATGTTGCGCAACAGTAGTGCAAAGAAGAAGTGGAGAGTGCGAGAAGTGCAGGGATAAATATATAAATATAAATATATATGCTACAGTGGGTTAGTTGTTCAGTATTGAGACGGCGAGGGGGAAGAAACTGTTTTTGTGTCTGGAGGTTTTGGCGAACAGTGATCTGTAGCGTCTACCAGAGGGGAGGAGTTTGAATAATTTGTAATGCTTTGCATGCTTTCGAGAGGTACTCATGTCACTTATGATATAGTCATCGGCTATCTAAAGAATGTATATAAAGGGGGTATTTTTGTGCATACGCGCACATGTACTGAAGACAGAGTTGCAGAAGCTCCCGGCCCATCTCATGACTCCATAATGACCCAAACAAAGTGAGCCGCTGTGAAGTGTTCCATGATTGATTTAAGTCATACCGCAATTGACAGGCACAATGCTGAATGCGCCCTTTTGCCAGTGTGTTAAAGCGGCTGCAGATGGGATTAGTGTTTGACCTTTTCATCGCCCGCAAACATCCATCTCACCCAGCTGCTTGTGTGTGCGTGGGTGTGTGCATGCGTGTGTGTGTGTGTGTGTGTGTGTGTGTGCGTGTGTGTGTGTGTGTGTGTGTGCGCGTGCGTGTGTGTTTGTGTGTGTGCGTGTGTGTGCGTGTGTGTGTGTGAGATGACCTGATTCGACACTGAACCTGACCAGTCTAACTCATCACAACTATCTCTCTCTCTCTCTCTCTCTCTCTCTTTCTCTATCTATCTATCTATCTATTCATCCATCCATCCACCCCCATCCATATCCTCTTCTATCTGAGTCAGGATGAAGCATCAGAATGCTCTGAAAGCCACACGAGCAGCAGGGGATGTGTGTATTAAGGCAGCGGGGGAATTCTCATCCATCACAGCGTGACTCACTAGAGAATCCTTCACTTGTTAGATTGCAGCCCAATTCCTCCCACTGCCAAATGAAGGCCGTCCACCTCAATGTGGCGGAATAGTCACAGCGTACGCACAAAAAAATGTAAAGTGTGTGTGAGACTGTGTTGTTTGTGTGTGTCTTGTCTGTGTGTTGTGTGTGTGTCTGCTTATTTTCTGTGTGTGGGGCACTTTGCAGTTCCCGGGCCAAATATGACTTTTGTGAAGTTATTATAGTGTTGCATGTTGGCTTACAGTCAATAAAAGGGTTGAGGTATTTTTGCCGTATGGCCACTGTTGCCTTTAAAAAAGGCTCGTATATCTGTTGTGGTTGGTGCTGCTGGTGTCTGGTAAAGGGGATGAGATGTTTGCCATAGTTGTGTGCTCGCTGGTTCACTGAAGATTTCTGAGCTCGCTGGCTGAGGTTGAGGTTACTGTGGAGTCTACCCCGCTGTTCCTCTGGCTGTGGAGTGGTCTAGACGCTAGATTACTGAGGCAAAACTCTAATTATGCCCTAACAAAAAACATCGTTTTCCAAATAGCGCATTCGCCGTCCACAAGGGTCAAAGCGAGTGCCAGCGCCTGAACTTGGCCAACTGATAATTAACCAGTGAAATCTGCATCAGCCACACACATTTTCAAACTTAAGACAAAAACAAAACAACACCAACATTATTTGGAGCAGATACTGAACCATGAAATGAGTCTATTTCCATAATTGTGTAAATTACCTGGGAGAATGTGCATATTTTCACCAGCAATAATAAGTGTGTCCTAGTGTGTGGACACAAGTGTAAATTGTGTCCTATTTCTAATTCAAATGTGTAATATCAGTGCCTTGCTATCTGAAGTGAGTAGTATATTAATAATAGATATCATTTGTGGGGAAAATGCATGTTCTACTACAGTGTTATTAACATATTCATGAGGTATATGCTTTCATTTGATGTTTCACGGTGTGATTTGCATGTATCACCTGTCATATGCGTCCATTCATTCATTTTTATGAGGTTGCACACACAATTTTATCTTGCTTCCAGTTGGTTTATGATGGCACCTTTCAAATACTTTTCAAAAAATACACAAACAAGCAGCCATATATCAGGATAATAGGTTCTAGAAAAAATGAGGTTGTTTGGTTTGTGATGAGGCATCAGATGGAAGCCAGTTAGTGACATTGCTGATATACAGTTCCTGCTGTAAAGACCTCTCCACATGTTTAGCAGATATGACTATCATAGACCTCTAATCTAATCTGCCTTCAGGTTTGCATTGACATTTAACTCCAGGCTCAACAGAGTGTGAAACCCATTGGGTCATGCCAAAGTTATGAGGCAACATGTGATATAAAAGGTCTTCTAACAATGGCAACAAAATGTGTTTTTTTCCAGGAAGCATAATGATAACTGGACAAAAAGATCTTTCTTGCATTTCAGACCCGGTGAACAACCAGCTTTTACTCCAGTTTTCCATGTCTGAGGATTCTATTAGCAATTTACTGCTCTCAAAAACAGGCCTCTCAGAAGCCCACACAGCCCTGCTAGATGGAATAAAAGATGGAGTTATTAGCAGGTGATTACGACCTGGCCCGCATAATGCTCTTTGATATCTTTTGTGGACAGATGGTGGTTATTGCCATAATTACCAGTGGCTGCCATGATCCTCATGATCATTACTGAAATCACCATCATTATCATCACTATTACTGTAATCACAGTTTTGTCCCCCTCCTGATCTCCCAACTCAGCCCTCCTGTGCCGGTACATATTTTGATCCTGCCAGGCCTTCCCCTCCCTCCCGCTTGTCTGCTTGGATGATGTGAGCGCTCTCCTGGCCTCCTGGAGGGAGCTTTGTAATGTGGGCCAAAGCATAGACAGAGTGATCCCCTTTGGCCACAGTGAGAGAGAGAGAGAGAGAGAAAGAGAGAGAGAAAGAGAGAGAGAGAGAGAGAGAGAATGATGAGCGTGTGTGTGAGATGTGAGTTCACCGGTGTGCATCCGGTTTCTGCTCCCTCATGCATTCTTTAGCTGAGCCCAGCACATCTCTTCTACACCCCCCGTCCCCTTCCCCACCTCCACCCAACCACACACAGCTACATCCCACCCTAACCCCCAACCAGGGGAATGATTGAGGGACCCTAAAACAGTGATGCTCTCCTACCCATAATTACACAGTAATTACACAGTCGTCAAGGGGCGGCGATTTGCTGCCGAATTCCAAGTCCAGGGATTTTTTGTCTTCCGCATGTAACTTCATTCTTGGATTTTTGGCTTGGGGCTAAATATATTTTTCTTAATGTCAATTTGAAACCTAATTTGTCTGAAATATTTAGGCTGTTCCTCAACTGTGATTTTTCGTGTCTTGCTTTCCATTTTTTTTCTCCCTCTCTCTGTGTCCGTTAACAAAGACAATGAATATTTCAGGCTTTGCGTTTCAGAGCTCTTGAAGGGACATTGTTTATTTATTGCCAGGCGCACAGTACAAACTACCTCTTTCCAACTGAGAAGACTCCACAGTCACACAGACAGAATGGCTGACAAGGACAGAGAGAGAGAGAGAGAGAGACTGAGTAAGAGACACATCTAGAATCCATTTTGCAAAACAAGGTGTCTGACTTGTGGAAGATGACATAAAGCATAAGACCACTCTACTAGTCTACTCTGCTTACTGAGCAGAAGGTCATTATTTTTAAGTGAACATATGCATCTGAAAGGAATGCTTTGGTTTTGGAAAATATGTAAGGAATAATTTAGTTATTACAGCAGAATAAAATGCGAAGCTCTAATGTTTCACTAATGTGTACACTTCCAAGCTTCCCCTGTATCTTTTGTATGGCATACATACCAATGTAACAAAAGCTGTTTGCCTGTGGACATGGTCTGTAACATAGATTAGCGGTCGGCAATTATAGCAGACGTCCGACCCATTCAGGGTCAGGTGTTCACTGGAGCCATGTTAGAGGTGGTCATGTCAGTGTCTGTACATTGAAGAATGGGTTAGGAAAGAAAGCCAGTTTGCTGGTCATATTCAAACATAGACATGGCCAAATGAAACTGAAACAGACAGATTGACTTGGAAAATAAGAAGGGGAACGGTACAGCTTCCTGTATTTCATGTGTGGCTCAAACAGGCTTGTTGTTAAGGGTATGTCATCAAGTGCATGATGGAAAAACAGACAAGAGGTCCCAGCATTTCTTGGAAGTTGTCTGTGATGGATATCTACCTCTGCGGCGGGGGGAAAAAAAACACTGGAGAGGGACACTGTGACAAACAGCACACTCCCAGACGTACACAAGCTAGATCTGAATCTGACAAACAGAGGACGCACGCATCCGTGAGTCATAAACTAGAACATATGACGGTGTAACGGTGTACACTGGGACCCAGGGTGAGCAGACGGAGTGCAGGAGCAGTATGTCAGCGCTTCTCCATGCATGAAGTGTGTCCAAACTCTTCCCTCGCGCCCGTCCATCCGCCTTTGAAGCTGGTCGCGGAAGGACGTCATACAATCGGTCAAGGTGCAGCAGCGCCCAGTCGTCTTCTCACACTCCCACTGGGTGGCCAACATGGCGCCAAGCCTGCTTGGAAAGAGGATAGGCATTTACACGTGCATAGTCAGGAAGACATACCCACACACACACACACACACACACACACACACACACACACACACACACACACACACACACACACACACACACATACACACACACACACACACACACACACACACACACACACACACACACACACACACACACACACACACACACACACACACACACACACACACACACACACACACACACACACACACACACACACACACACACACACACACACACACACACACACACACATACATACACACACACACACACAGATTAGACACATACAAAGTAAGAAATCATTGGAAAGAAAGAAAGAAAAAGAAAGTATGTGTGTGTGCATGTGTGTTTGTGAGAGTAGGTGTCGCAGTGTGCGTGTGACCTGGTTGGAAGTGTTGAGTTTGATGTGATTGGTCTAATGAGAAGGACACAGCTTGTCCTTTTGCAGGGAGATTAGTGTTGAGGGGGATCAGGCTCGGGGAGACCACACAGCTTCCTCTCATCATTCAGCTCACTATGCAGACTGCTCAGTGTGGAAGGATCGCACATTTCTTTGTAAAAATGCATCTGATTGATTCATTCTTTATATAATAGGCACATATGTCATAGTTACATCATAAGCTATTAGGAAATCAAAAGTACATTCCTGCGATTCTAATCCAACACATTTTTTGTCTAATTCAGCAAATTGCTCCTCACAGTCCTCTAGCTGGCCGTATTGTGTGCAGTTTGGTGTTCATTCATACACAGTCCTGGCTCTGTAAATGGAACCCAAACGAAGTGGCTCGGACCGAGCCATACACTATTCCACGCACACGGAAGCAAGGGTGGAATTTGATTGGCTGTTGAGCTTAAACATCAACAAAGTTTCACCAGAATCACAGGCTCAACCTTTAACTATTACTTCTTAAAGTGTTATCATTAAGAAAGTTCTGTAAGTAATAGCATTATGAAAAGACTATAGCCAAGGACACTGGTTGTTTTGCTAATCATGACATAACAAGCACACTCTATTATGTTTTCAGTCCAAAACACTACACTGTGTTCCCCTTCAGTGTGTATCTGGGTGATGGCCTTTTAAGAATGATCCATGCCTGTACTTAACCTTCATGTTGTGCCGGGAGGTGAGCGAGTTCAGAGCCGTATGAAGACATCCATTCCGGTGAGGAAGACAGGGTAGGCGGACACACACGGAATTGAAATATCAAGCTGGAAGAAGGTGTGTGTCTGGCACAATATTACAGGGCAATTACCGCCGTACAGATGTTTTCTGAGGCCACGGTGTTGACAGTGAACTTCTGCATGGTCGGAGGAAGGAGAGGAAGGAGAGGAGATGGAAGGGGCTGAGAGGAGGAGATGACAGCGCTGGCTATTGATGGTGGCCCCGAGGAGGGGATGGGACGGGAGGAATGCGGGCCGAGCGCGAGAGAAACAGTTGTTCTCCCGGGGAGCGTAATGACTACCTGTGCTTCACACTGGTGATTTACGGCCAAATGGCAACCCACCTGGGGTCTGCCGCAACACGCGTATGTATGCACACACACACACACACACACACACACACACACACACACACAGATGTATGAAGCCTCTGAGTGATGGCTTCATTCAGACAAATTTGTTTATGTGTGTGTGAGTGTGTGAGTGTGTGTGTGTGTGAGAGAGAGAGTATGTACGTCCACATTATTATTTTGTTTGTTGTAATCTGTCTCTCTCTCTCTCTTTATCTCTATGCCTCTACATCTGTGTTTCACAGCAGACACTAACAACAGAAACAAAAAGCTTCATCAAATAGGTTTATAACGAAATCCACGTATCAGAAGTAGCTTCCCTAACCCTCAAAGACAGCCGTCATGTCAACAGACTCAGCTTTGTTCATTCGTGGAGAAGAGGAAGTATGGTATAGCTGAGACACCGATGGGCAGGATGCTCAGATGATTAAGGCTATTGGTATGACCCTCTTCACCACGGCTTCCTTAAAAACTGGATGATGGTGGTTATCAGGCATCTCAAATATACGTATGTGTCTTTGCTGTCGTCATTTTAGAAGTAGGGGCGAAACTCACACAAGGAGGAAGCCCTTTCGAAAGCTCTTCCCATTAGCGTGTGATTGGGTGTGTTTCATCAGGTTAAACTGTCTGCCTAAAAGTCCCGCTAAAGCCTTCAGGGTCAGTGCTGATTGCATATCGGGTTTCCATCAGGGCGAGGGGGGGCTTTATCCAGATCGAGTTGCACTCGGAGGAACGTGATCATGGGTCATGGGTAAACTCTTCTGATCCGGGGTCAGAGGGGTGTGTGTGGGCGAGGCACATGTGTCACGCACATCAAAGCATCTGGAAAATGCCCCCTGGCTTCAGCCTGCCATATGCCATCTCTTCCAAAAGCTACTTGGCCTCTGTGAGCTTCAGTGCGATTTCAAGGGTTTCCTCTCTCACTGGCTAATGCCAGTTAAACCCCTACTGTTGTGGCTGAGTTACTACCGAGGTGATTTCACAAATAACACTGCCAAAGTTGGTCTGCCGTACACTGGTTATGCAATACTAACCACAGGAACTGTGTTTACAACAGTAATCTTTTTTCCATAATGACTGGTTTTAGCATTAACACTAGCAATAGATGTTCTAATATAATAGTTATAGATGTGTTGTTATTCAGTTCACTGCTGCAACAGACAGCTTGACCTCTGACCTCTACGCGTCGGCAGTTGACATGTCTGCAGCACACGGTATGCAGATGCACACTCATTATGTGACATCAAGGGGTCTTTCGCTCTGCCGGGTTGCTTCTATCAGGAGAGGCGAGGGATTTCTTCATCAGATCCATTTAGGTGGCGATCACTCAAAGAGCGAATGGAATAAGCAATGGGAATCTGGAGGGCGTTGCCTTCTGGTGGCTGTTTGCACAGCTTCCCCTGGTTTGAACTAACTGGTCTGCTCTGTTTCCATGGCATTTGCGAGGTCTGTGCTCAGAGGCATCCCGATATGCCGGGAGAATAACCTGTGGGGCCGTAGATGAGACACTTGGGATGGGAGACCCAGGCATCCAGGAAATGTTTTGAAGCTGAAACGTAATGTATGTGCATAGGAATATTCTAAGTGAGGTCTCAAAGTCTCACAAATGTACTGAAAGACGGATATGAATGCTACTTTCGGGCTGTGTGCAAACTAGGGACAGAAAAAGAGGAAAGGGAGAGTAACTGAAAGAGACACACAGAGAGAGGAGGAGGGAGGAGAGGAGGAGAGGCAGAGTTCATTGTGGATCAGTTGAGGTTAGAAAATTAAACACAGCTCGGGCGAGGTCAAAGGAGCTGTTTTGGGAGCCGTGCCCTGAGCTGATTCGTGTAACTGTTGTAATGCTCACCCCAGTTTCTACCCCTGACACAAGGGGCGAAAAGGCATTCCTGCAGTACTAACTGGATTTCATGGCTCTCCCTAGACACACGTTCATCCCAGCCCTGACCTCTGGGTGGTTGGCAGTCAACCCCAATTGCAAGGTGATTTTGTCCAAACAAATCCAAAAAAACACCAGCGAGACCTTCCACCTCGCTCAGATGGTTCATATCCAAATGAAAGCCACATGGCATGTGACTGTAGTCAGGTTTGCCGTGATTGGGTGAAAGGTTAGCGGTTCGTAACGTGCGTAACGGCATGTTTTCTTGGTTTTCCACAGACGTACTTGTGCCGCCGTCGCGCGCATCGAAACGCGTGGATCCGCGTGAAATCCTTTGCTTTTCTGTGGACGTCATACTCATTGCCTTCTGATGAGAGCCCCACTGTAAAATGAAATGTGTTTTAAGGCCCCCGGGTAAATCTCTGTGAAATCTGGGCAGTTGATTTCCTTCCCCAGGCAACAGGGCATGGTGCCATGTCCTGATCTGACTGTGGAACCAAATGTGCAAAAAAAAAAAGAAAAACCCTTCATGCAAACCACTATATGACTGTACTTAATGAATCTTGTATTTTGGTTTAGATTGGCATGACAATCAAAATGTTTCAGGATAATCCAATTTGGTAATTTATTAAAACAACAAACAAAGATGCGATGCGTCAGTGTAGTGTGTGGCGTGCGGTAAACTGAGATGGTGTTCACCGTTGAGCTGGAACAGGACTCCCCAAGCTACAGCATGTTTGTGTTGCCTTTTTTTTTTCCGCATACCCTGTGGAAATTCAGTGACCTTGGCTGGGCTGAGGGGTGAATATTATTACGACTTATCTGGTGTCCTCACTATGTGCGCTGGTGTTTGGATATTCGCTAACGTGTGAATGTTTTTCGGTTTGGTGATTTGCTGTAGCTGCATAACGGGGCCCGGATCCTGTGTTGTGGTTTGTTTTTTTCTCCTCTGGAGTTGTTGGCTATTTGAGTGTGGCCTTGAGCACTAGGGCCAGTGATGCGAGACTCAAGTTTGGCAGAGAGTGGGGATGCCTATGGGGTTCGTTGTTGTGAGGGCTTTGAGGTTCATCTGGTCTCTCCCTGGCTTGTGGTGTCTCCACGTGCAACGGGTTAGTCCTTGCCCTATGAGTGGACTTGGATGCCCTCAGCAGTGTGTGTGTGTGTGTGTGTGTGTGTGTGTGTGTGTGTGTGTATGTGTGTGGGTGTGTGCGTATGTGTGTGTGTGTGTGTGTGTGTGTGTATGTGTGGTTATGAGAATAAAACAAATGTACGCGCTTATTGTGTATTGTCTTAATGTGTTGAGGATGACAGTGAATAATTATTGGTAGGAGAGGACACACACACACACATGCACACACATGCACACATGCACACACATGCACACACACATGCACACACATGCACACATGCACACACACACACACACACGTTGCAAAATTTGTATTCTTGCAGATGACATGCTGTGACATGATGTGAGGCTCACTCAACACACATTCTTTCTAACCTTCATACACATAACAGACCAAACACAGTGAAACAGGGCACTCTGACATCTTCACTAACAAAATACACATCACACTTGAATAAATCTTTTCACACACACACACACACACACACACACACACACACACACACGTTGAACAATCATTTTACACTATCAAACACAGGACTGAATGCCAGTGTACATCTCCTGGAGATGGTAATCTCCGTGTGGCATGGGAGAGATGAAGTCTGTGATTCTCTTCCTCTCTCGCTCTCGATGGGAGTCTAGTTTATGTTGGCTCAGCTTGATGCCATGCTTTGCGGTATTTAATTGGAAAAGTTGGAAATCAACACAGGTCTAATTTTCCCAGGCTTGGCATCTTTCAACTCTCGTTAATCAGAGAAGGCCCGCAGCCATGGCATCCGGGCTGGTTGTGCGTGTCAACTCCAACTTCATGGATGAATTTGAATTTTTCTGGACTTTGTGAAAAAACTTCCTTTAATACTGCTCTGATTGATTGCAGTTTTTGATATTCAATCTCTTTTGGGCTCAGAGAGATGGCCTTTAATGTAGGATCCCACAGCTTTTGTGCGTTCTGTTTAATAAGACAGATTTTTACTGTCTTTCCTTAAAGTCCAGTTGTCCACTTCACTGAGCGGTTTCCTCAGCTCAAATCACAGACAGTGAGTGTGTCATTGATGGAGTAGAAGCAGCTGTGTGCAGACAGAAATCCCCACATCGTCAGGAACCCCACTCCCCCGGTGACGAGTGGGTAGGTCTGCTCTTCTCCTCTGCCCTGACTGCACTGCAGAGGAAGAGAGAGGAAAATATGTTGGCTATCCCTGATGTGATGTCACCCGCCCGCCCTCACACTGGGTTACTATTACATTAAGAATGGGATTCCTCTCCTCTCACCCTCTCTCTCTCTCTCTCTCTCTCTCTCTCTCTCTCCCTCTCTCACCCTCTCTCTCCTCTCATCTTCTGTCTCTCTCTCCTGCTCTCCAAGGCTTAGGCTCTCTTTCTCTCAGCCAGCCAGTCTGGATTGGAACCGGTCCTAGAAGAATCTGCTGCCATTTGAGTCTGTGTGTGTGTTTGTATGTGTGTGTTTATGCGTGTGTCTGTGTGTGTGTGTGTACACATGTAACTCACACCACTTTCCCTCCGCTCTGGAATGAAATGTAACGGCAAGTAATTGTAATAGACCCTGATTGGAAACATCTTATCGCTTACTACACGAGGGCATCTTGGGGAACCATAGATGCCGACCGCCTGGGCCATGTGTGCTGCATCCTGGGTAATCCACACACCACGCATGGAATATATGACTCATAATATGTCTGAGATATTGAGCCATGTTTATGGTGGGATTTCTATTGGCTCGCGTACCAGCAGAGTAGTAGAGACATGATACAGAGACACATGATATGTTTTGTATCCAGGAAATGGGAATACAAACGATTGCACTGGCCATGTGCAGCGTAACAACAAGGGAACCAAACCCCCCCATGTAGGTATGCTGCTGTCTTATCAAGTAAAGTTTTATTTTTTTTTATTTTTCTTCTGTTGTTTTTCTTCCCACTTTACAATTTACTCGATTCACAAAGTGTTCTATTCAAACTGAAGTTTGTGTTCTTGAGAAAGAGTGCAATTACAGTGTACGAAAAACAACTTGTAAAGATTTATACAGGAGACACAGGCGATAAAAGCTGGGTTTACTTTAGCAAACAGAAGGAGATGAAAGAAAATGTTTGTGCACTTACTGCATATCAAGAAAAGGATATAAAAAGTTCTATTGATTGCCTCAGCAACAGCTGTACTTGCCCCTCGCCCCCTGTCTCTCACACACACACACACACACACACACACACACACACACACACACACTCGCCCCCTGTCTCTGTTCTGTGCTCGCGGTGGTGCTGGCCTTTGGGTTATTGGCAGGGAGAGGCAGAGTCTCCCCGCAGACTCAGGGCTGCCAGGCAAGGCTGAGAGGCTGAGTGGGTCCATCTGCTCTCCTATTTCCCTGCCCACTTCACTCCCTTACTCTCTCTCACACACACACACACACACACACACACACACACACACACACACACACACACACACACACACACACACACACCCACGCACTCTCACACACACACACACATGCGCACACACACACTCACACACACACACACACTCACACACCCACGCACTCTCACACACACACACACACGCTCACACACACACACTCACACACCCAAGCACTCTCACACACTCACACACACACACACACACACACACACTCACACACACACACACACACACACACACACACACACACACACACACACACACACACACACACACACACACACACACACACACACACACACACACACACACACACATACACACCCACACACACACACACACACCCTCAGTGCGAGAGGACTAGCCTTCATAAACGGCGCTACCTCACGACACCTCAACACCAGAGGAACAACTCCCACAAAATAAACAAATAAATTAAAATACACAGTGCCTTAGCATTGGAAGAGGAAAGGCAATCTTGACTGAGCACCCTCAACACAAGACAATCTGTCCTTACGCACAATACTATGCATACCTCTTTCTACAACAACAACAACAACAACAACAACAAAACAACAAAAAGCAAAACTACCACAATGCAAAAGACATTACCTTGCCTCGACCAAACACACAGAAAACAACCTTTTGCATTACCTACTTTAACTACCTTAATAGTTTAAACACTACAATAGGGGGAGCACTCTCGAAACAACACTGTATCAATCCAACAGGGACTACTTCCACAAACTATGAGGAGCTAAAGGGAAGCTGAATGTAAAAACAGACCCGAGGCTTCTATCTGAACAGTTAACATGTGTGTTAAGGTAAATCAGACAAGCTCAAAATAACCTCTAGGCAAGAGTAACTACATTTATGCAAACTGTACAGTAAATGACGATATTACAACAAATCAATTATTCCTAGGCTTCGCAGATCTCAATGTCAACAGAAACGCAACATAAGAGTAAAACACACTCTTTCTTAAAATATCACTATCACAGACCCGACCTCATAGCAAACACACTTTAATACTGCACACATACCAAACCCAACCTCAGTGCAACTGGTATGGAATACAGATCACACTTAAACTTAAATGTCAGTCCTCTCTCAATATATCAAGAAGTACACATCTTCTCATATTTCAGTCATGACTCCCTGCCCTTCCCTGCTCTTTCCAGAAACATTTATTCCGACTCGTTGCCAACATATACTATGGCTTGAGCATTGGTTCTTATGCATCACTGTTCTGTTCTGAGGCCTTTTCACTTTTCTTCGGGAGACCTTGGTGGTCTGAACCCTCTCTCTTGGAGAGCACATTCAGTTGATTTTGGATGCGGAAACTCCCTGACTGACTGACATTGTCGGCACACAACGCTGAGTGATTCGACCAGGATTAGAGGCGAAGATCAAGGTGCTGGTTTTGCTTGGGGTTTTACGGTCAGACTGAAGAATTCATTTGGGGTTTTGGGGACATCGTGCGTCGGGGTTAATGGAGCTGAGATGGGGCCATATGCCGGGAAGGGCCTTGTGGTTAATGCGCCCGAACGGGATTTGCAAAATATGACTTTGCAAGGGAACGAACCGAGTTTATTGGCTAACACAGTGGCTTTTCAAAAGATATCCCAAGTCTACAACACCCATTCAGCTTTTTATATAAAGACCTTCATTATTCTCAGTTTAGCAGGTGGTGTCAATGACATTTGAACATTTTCTGGATCCCTTCGCATTATTGCATTGAGTCTAAGATGAGGCTCCAGGAATAGACAGCAAGTAGGTCTGTATCAGTGACCACACTGGCCATCACAGCATATCCGTATAGGAATGTATATCAAAGCATCATTATGTCTGAATAGTTTTAAATCTGTCCAGGAGCAGATTGTTGTTATCACATTATATGCTGGACACCAGAAAGAGGGGTGGAGAGAGTTCTTGTGTCCTATTGATCCCAGAGACATTTCTTCGGCGCACAGGCTGAAAGGTTGAGTGCAGGGCTTGGCAGGGCTATCAGGTTCACCGGGCGAGAGGGAAGAGTATCACGCCAGAGCCTGGCAACGTGTTTCTGTAAAAGACCGCAGAGCCGGTGTCCGATGCTATCACTTAAAGGTGCTTAGACTCTCTTCCCCTCCTCTCACTCTCTCCCTCTCTCTTTCTCTCTCTCTATCTCAATCTCCCTGTCTTTCAATCACAATCTTTCTCACCCTCCCTTTACCCTTCTCTTGAACTGTCCGGAGCCTAAACGATAGCCCACATGGCACAACCTCATAGTAGTTTTGACACAAAGTGCTGGGAAGAAGCATCTTGGATCAGATAAGGAGCGGGGGTTTTAAGCTGTCTAGATTGTCTGCGTCCTCCGGAAGGTGCACTTGCGTCGTTGGATGTCGGAAAACTGCGTCATCAAGACATGCCTTCCCTCCGAGGACCTCTGTTTTCACTGGATCCGGTGAGTGGGCCAGCTTGCTTTAGCCGGGGATGCTTGCTAAATGCGGTACACCTGAGTAAACCTCTTGAACACATTTCTGCCTGAATAGCTGACGTCAATGGCAACCATCGCCCTCCATACTGGTTTGATCTTAGCAACCAGTGTTGTGCATTTGAGTCTTGAGCTGCTTGTGTCAACCGCTTTTTTGTCACAGTGACCTTTTTTGGCTTTGGATAGTGTAACCTAAATGTGTCCCTGCCAGTGAAAAAAGTCCTTAATCTGTTTGAATATAGCGACACACACACACACACAGTCTATTGTTAAGGCACCAGAGACTCATGGAGAGCCTGTGCTTTGGTGGCTGGGTGTGAATGGTTTACGCGGTCAGTATCAGGCTGGGTAATCTCATACTGCCGCACAAAGTGGGAAACGGTGAAAAATAGCGGAGACGCCATCGGACCGTCTCATGACAGCCACTAACGGCACTCGGGTTGAGTCGGAACAGAGCTAGCTGAGGTTCCTCTGCCTCACGCTTCAGAGGTGTCGATGATGTCACTCAAGGAGTCTTGGCAAAATCACTGTTGATGGTAAGAAGTCCTTTTTATTTATGTAGGGAAATTGCAAGTGCAGTTTAAGTGATGATATTTGACGTAAAATACTTTATCAAGAGCGTCTAAAAATTTACACATTTTCTTCGAACATTGTTATACACTGGTTTCATTGCTGAGGAACATATACATGTTGAATATGTTTGATATTACACTGCTTACATTTTTTGGGAGCTCTATTTGACAGGCACCCAATAACTGGGCATTAGATCAAACCCTCGGAGTTTGAAACATGTCCCTCAGTTTAGTCCAAATTCCTGATCTGTAGTGCATTTAAATGTGGCCAGATGTGGAAGTGTGTGAAAGGCGGACTGAAATATGAGGTATTTTTGTGTTTGCGCTGAGAATCGGAGGAGTCAGCTGAGAAAGACGTGGCTCTGCTGTCACAGTAGGGGCAGTTCAGTGGGATCTTTGATCTCCTCAGGCCCATACCAAGTGCCAAATGCCCCCCTACCTAACCCCCAAGGCACACAGAGACCCCTCTGAGACAAAACAAAACAAAACAAAACAAAACTTCAACACCATGACACTAATAACCCTCCACTGTCGTCCACTGGCTTATGTTTAGTTTCCACTCATACACTTATGAGGGAGATTTTGCTGAACTATGTGTGATTGAGTAATAATATTGGATTCTGAAGCGACTTGTGAGCTTAACATGAGGGGATTGAAGCTTATCGAGAGAAATCTGCCGATGACCACAACCGTGACATTAATACACTTGCTTTCAGAGAAGTGGAATTAATGAGACCTCACTGATATTGACTATTTTAGAGAAACACTTTCTCTCTTTCTTGTCCTCTCTTTCTCTCTCTCTCTCTCTCTCTTTCTGTAATAACATCAGCTGATTGATAAAATTGAATTACCCACATTTTTTTTCCAACCATGCCCACCACGCACAAAGCTCCATTCTATTGTGATGTGGAAAGACTCCAAGAAATCTCCCCAAGCAAAATGCTAATTGGTTGTAAGACTCTTTGCGTGCCGGAATTTGGGAGAAAGTTATATAAGACTCCAAAACACAGCTGAATAAACAGCAAAGCGCAACAACAATAGCCCAGCAGGAGCTGAGGCGTCATGTTTACCCAGGTAAATGCCCCATGCTGGGCCAGCTGGCACTGGGCTGGGCGGCAGGTGAGAGTGGGTGGAGATGGGTGGAGGTGGGGTTGGATGTTTTAAAAGCAACATGATGTTCAACAGCTTTGTTCGGGCAGATTTCATCCGGCAATTTGGGGCTGGGTTTATTGGATTATGACTTAAATAGCATTACGTCTATAAATGTCTTATTTGATGTCTTTTTTTGTTGTTGTTGTTTCAGTTCTCTGTGCTTGATGCAAAGTGGGATTTCCCCAGGATTTACTGGATCATATGTATTTCAAACGTTTTTTATTCTCTTTTATTGCTTGCAAGGCATTTCACTGGCTGGCGTGCGCTAATTAAGCTGAATGTAAAATGTCAAACTAGAGAACACACACTTGGTTGTGGTAAAGCAGTTACACGCTGTCTCACCTAAGGGAGCCAGGGAACGTCATGGTGAACATCTGGAGCTCTTCATATGTGCAGCCCAACACACCCTTGCAGAGAGGCCATGTTTCACCTACTGTCCAATACTGTTAACCGAGGGTCAATAAGGATACTGACCTTCTCTTTGATTGAGGGTAAGAGCAGTGGATGGCATTTTCCACGCTGTAAATAATACTTTAAACACTGACTTCTCTGCGCAGGTGGTTGACTTTGGTCTGCTCTGTGTTATCCCCATTCTGCACGCACAGAGACCTTATTCTTCTCTTCTCTCTCTCTCTTTCTCTCACACACACACGCACGCACACACAGACACACACACACACACACACACACACACGCACGCACACACAGACACACACACACACACACACACAC
>NC_045154.1:30710535-30758035 GCF_900700415.2 Clupea harengus
TATCCTGATTCATTACTCATACTACGACGCATTCTAAATGTGACATGCAGCTGCAGTCAGTTACAGGCATTGTCAAGAGCTGTAATCCCCCTCCGTGGTTCTATTCGGCTAGACAAGATGGCATTGTTGATATTGTGGCAGAGTCCAACAACCATTACCAGCCGGTGTTTAAACATACAAACATTCTTTTCTGAGCGCAAGGTCATTTCGATAATCCCCGTGAAGACCTGATGGCGATCATGATTCTAGTAAGGAGTCTGCCCATTTGACCCCTAAACTGCTGAAATATCAGTTTTTTTGCTGCTTCCATAATCGGTTTAAGTTTAAAGTATCAGTTGTAGCGGTACGGGAGGCCTTACAAAATACAGCATTGTGCTAAGTAATGAGACTGTGAAGTATTCCTTTCCTCATTGTATATTCATACTGTGGTCTCACTGAGTGTTATATGTCAGCAAACACTTTTTAATCCTGCATGTCCAGACTGTTGAAAATGCAGCCAGCAGTCAGGCTTGGTTTCATGTCTACGTGTACGCATGGATGAAAATGGTATGAATGTGTAGTTGTACATTTGTTTCTGCACGTACACGTCTCTCTCTGTGTGTGTGTGTGTGTGTGTGTGTGTGTGTGTGTGTGTGTGTTAGTTGTCATGTCTATGTGTACGCATGGATGAAAATGGTATGAATGTGTAGTTGTACATTTGTTTCTGCACGTACACGTTTCTGTGTGTGTGTGTGTGTGTGTGTTTGTTGTCATGTCTATGTGTACGCTTGGAGGAAAATGGCATGAATGTGTAGTTGTACATTTGTTTCTGCACGTACACGTTTCTGTGTGTGTTTGTCTGTGTGTGTGTGTGTGTGTGTGTGTGTGTGTTTGTCTGTGTGTGTGTGTGTGTGTGTGTGTGTGTGTGTGTGTGTGTGTGTAGGTGCATGTATATGCGCACATTTGTGTGTGTGTGTGTCAATTAGTCTATTAGTCAATAGCAGGCCACAAATAAATGTGCAAGCCTGGTACAGCAATCACATTGTGAAGGTCACAGCTGTCAGGAGGTGCCGACTGGCTCACGGGCTGATAGACTCATCACATATAATCACTGTATCGATGGGCCATTTTCCTCAGAATGACCATTAGAGGGAAACTGATGTTAGCCGCTCTGCCTGGACGCTACATGCTCTGCTAATGTGTTCAGAGGTCATGCACAAAAATGTATCTGTGTTGCTCTGTTCTTTTAAGGACACTGTGAATGGGAAATGACTGAACACCAGTGTTTGTGTGTGTGTGTGTGTGTGTGTGTGTGTGTGTGTGTGTGTTTGTGTGTGTATTCATGCTTGAGAAAGACAAAAAGAGAAAGAGAGAGAGAGAAAGAATTATTAATAGCACAGGTCTGACCACCATTCCCTTCCTCCACACACACACACACACTCACACACTGACATGTGATGGTTTCTGGTACTGTAAGAGGTGTTCCCTTTGGAGAGCTGATAGTGGTGGGGCTCATTTTCCATTTTGTGTGGAGAATCTGCCAGTCAGTCATTCCACCACTCCAGCACATCAGTGCACCAGCACATCACCCACTTCAAGAGCTCTCAGGGCTAATGCACTAGGCTCAGAAGCACACACACAAACTGGCAATGTACACACACACACACACACAAACACACACACACACACACACACACACACACACACACACACACACACACACACACACACACACACACACACACACACATGTATGTAGACATGCATAGTGCAGGGCACACACTCATACAGCGACAGAGCGAGAGATAGAGAGCATGAGAGAGTCTGGGAGAGATATTTATTTTGCATTGAACAATCCTGGCAACTAGTCCCCATACATTATCTTCTTCTCTATATGCCATAATTATGAAGTCTGTGAGTATGACCCTGGAGCCTGTCCCTGCAGGAAGGATTACTTTTCTCCCTTTCCACTTTTCAGCGCTGCGGCTTCATAATGGAGGCTCAGTCAGTCCGATAAGGGAGAGATAAGCACCTCACATCGAATGAGAGACCACAGCAATGAGAAGCACAGCTTATTAAAACTCAAAGATTTCTTAGCGCTCATTGAAGGGCTTTCATAGATTAGCTCCCTGAACCAGTGAACCACTTACTGGTGGCCTCGTATATCACAGACGAGACAGGGATCCAGGCTGGGGCAGAACAGTGAGCTGGGAGGCACAGGAAGGTAATCTTCCATCCCAAAGTGGGAACACAGATGACTGACACTCCTCACATTCTCAAGACAAGTCACCAGGTTCAAGGAATCTTGGCCTGGTTGGTCTTTAATTTCTTTCGCTGGATCAGGATCAAGCACGGTTTTGGGAGTAAATGTCATTTTAATGGAGACTTTTCATTCTAATCCTGATCGAGGAACGTGGGTGTTTATTTGTCTTCCCTGATGGTTCTTAGCATTAGTGCTTGGAATGTGCGTGTGTTGAGAGACAGACTCCAGCTCAGGAGAAGGACAGCAGGGCTAGGAGAGAAATAGAGTCATCAGGTGACAGGTCAAGATGAAAAGAGTCAGGTGAAACCTGACCATTGCACAACTCCAGTCTAACCCTGTATGCATCCCAGTAAAACTGACTTTACCACAGCGCTTTACACTAACCCTGACATCCCAACCACAGAAGACTGGTGCCACTCTTTTCCAGATAGCTCTATTGATGACTGTCAACGCTTGCGTGGCATACAGCTGTATTTCCACAAGGCTAAGCTGATGAACAGCCTTGACCCTGACCAATTAACCCAACCATCTCTGCACCGATGACTGATGCGCCCCATTCCCAAGGCACTGTTTACTCAGTCTCGAAATAACCCCCGGAGCATAAACATCCCGGGCACCCTGGCATTCCCGGGGTAAACGGAGACACCAGGAACATGTCCGTTTATGAAGATGTCCACTCGAGGAGCGGAGGCCTCGTTTGTCGGCTGGTTATCACCCCGTGCCCGTGTCCAGAGGCTTAAGGGCGCAGGGGAGGAGAGTTGGGGGGGCTGGAGAGACGAGGGGGCTAAGTTCAGGGCTGGCTATTTATAACCAACCCCTCCAGGGCCTTTCGAAAAGGGTGTTGGCTTGACGAGGTGGGTCATCTGGGTTTGGTGCCGGGTGCGTGCATAGCCATCGCCGGGCTGTATCACTTCCTGGGATGGCTCAATCGGGTTTTTTTTATTAACGCTGGCGAGGGGCGGAACTATTCACAGACATTCCTGCTGAGCCCTTACTCTCAAAAGTCGTCGAAGACAGAGAAATCTATTCGTTTCGGAGACAGCCATGTTCTGGGCAGCTCTCCATGTGGTCGCAGATGAATGGCTATTGAAATATGTGTGCGTCCAGAAGAAACATTTTCTTCTGCTCTCTTGTCTTTGATTCGTGTGTATTTTAGCATTAATGCATTGTGTATTTGTTATTCCACGGAAAGGGATATTATGCTTTAAAGATCGGCGAAACGCTTTTGTCACGCAAACTGTTGAGTCGGCTGCCGTTAACGGTGACACAGAGTTTCCCCAACAATGATTTTCTTTTTCATTTGCGGAACACAAAGTAAAGTGTACCAGGTCCAGATTGTATTCCTTTTGCTTATAATAATGTGCCTTGGGTGGCCGTGGCTTTTTTGTCCTCAGCTGACACACCGGCGTGAACATTAACTCTGTGATTGATGCTAAATCAGCCTAGCTCGCTCAACAGTTGTAAACTAAGCTCAAACACGGCGATGATATGGGGTGCTTTTAATACGATTTTATGACTTGCGTTGTGCGCTGATCTTCTTTTTTACGGCTACAGTATTAGTAAAGAGCAGCATCATTCATTAGTGATTTACTACCCTCGAGGCTGTCACTGCCGGACCCAAAGCCCAGGGAGCGGAGCGTTGGCACGTAGAGCAGGACAACAGCAGGCTTGCGTTACAGACCACACGGAGAGCAGGCACCTTCCTAATCCCCCAGGCGTGTGTCTTACCACATTTCCCTACAAGAAATCTGGGGCAGAAGGCCCGTGTGTGTGTGTGTGTGTGTGTGTGTGTGTGTGTGTGTGTGTGTGTGTGTGTGTGTGTGTGTGTGTGTGTGTGTGTGAGTGTGTGTGTGTGTGTGTGTGTGTGTGTGTGTGTGTGATGGAGATATGGATGCCTGAGAGCTGCAGTTGTTTGGGAGTTGTTTGCCAGAGCACATGTCATAAAAGGGGGCTTGTAGAGTTATACTTTTGACCCTGTATCTCGCAGTGTAATTCAGTATGTCACTCATGTGCGCCTCGTTTGGGTTTGACTTTTCCACCAGTCATAGTGAAGCAACTGCAAAAACATCAACACATTATGCTGAAAGGCTACATGTTATTCATATCCGTACAAAAGGTCATTGTTGGGAAAGACACAGCAAGTCATAGGGACAGACACAGAGACAAAAAATAGTAGGAAGAAAGAAAGAAAGAAAGAAAAAAGAAACAGACAAAAGCTGCAGCTCCCAACCCGACTAGACTGTGATGGCAAGAGGACAGCAGACGCAACCCCAACCAGAACATTCCCTGAGTTGAGGTAAACACTTCTCCCCCTCTTCCTCTGGCAGACTGGTTCATCCATCGCTATGAGACAGAACGGAGCGCAGCCGACCGGAGGCTTTTTCACACACTGACAACAAGACTACAAAGTAGCCTTTACCCTTTCCACACACACACATGGCAATTTGGCTTCTCACATTACCCGTGGCGCTGATACGTATCTATCTGAACTCTCGCTCTCCTTCCCCTCGTGAAGAAGCGGCTCTGCCCTTGCGTGTTCTGGCATGAGTGTTGCCCAGGTGGGTAGAGGGACCTCTGAGGGCTGGGGTGGGAACGGATGGGTTCATGAGGGCATCAAAGTGTGAGGGAGACCTGAGATGTTGGGCCATCATGACATTTTCTGTGTGCTCACCGCTTCCTGTTATCTCTTGTCGGCATGTCAGGGTGTGTGTGTGGGGGTGGGGTGGGGTGGCGGGTGTGGGGGTGCAGAATGGATACAGTTGCATCATTAAAAACAGATCTCTCTTTCTCTCTCTCTCTCTGTCTTGCTCTCCTTTGTCACTCAATTTCTCTCCCCGTTTCATGCCTCTATGTCCATGGAGGCGCGACAAAGTTTAGCTTTCACAAGCATGTGAAGGTAACATAACAGGCCGCATTGAGATGACACTTTAACACGGACAGTCTCAGTTAAGCAGCCCGTAGTAGGACCAGAGATGGCTGTCCTGTTTGTGTTGGGCACTTGCCGTCGTCTCAGCGCCTCGGCTCAGCGCCTCGGCTCAGTTTTACTGAGGGGGGGGGGGGGCGTGGAGGTGTGTGAAGGGGAGTCGGAAATATGAAAGCTCTCCCTGGTAGCTTGTGGCTCTGGGTGATTTTACCCTTGTTTGACATTGTAAAACCAGACAGAACATTGGACGCCTTGATGTCTCCATTACTGTCTACTCCAATGCTTTTAAGAGTGTTTTTTTTTTTTCTTTACCCGAGGATGTTTATGCAACTCCTCTTGTCTCGTAGATTTCTTTTTTTTTGTGTATGATGCTGCATTACAGGCTCTGCGGTTGTTAATGCCAGTGATATTCAGAGAGACTGCTGAGCGTCTCCCCAGTGCTGCTGCATAACCTCCCCGACGCTTCAGAATGCAAAGCACTAACGGACGGAGGTCTGTAAGACGACCCAGAGCCCCGGGGTCCTGACAGTGGAACGATAATGAATATGTTTTTAACTCGAGACGGGCGGCCAGCGGCCAAAAAATCACTAGCAGTGGGGTGGTGGTATGCCCGGGGCAGGTCAATGCAAGCTAATTTCTTCAAGCTACTGGAGACCCAAGTGTGAACCATCCCCCCCCCCCCTGCCATTGTCGAGCTTCTAAAGGTCTCCATTTATCGATTCCTACATGAATGATCTTGTAGGTGGCTCGCAATCATTTTAACTTCGTATTGTTTTTCATTAGCTCATGAAAGTGATCTCTTTGCAATCTTCGGCTTGTTTTATCATCACTACAAGACTGCGATGACTCCATTACTTTAGATGACAACCGTTCTTTATCTCTTGGCCATTTTGTTCCACAAATGCCACGGATAGCTCATCCGATGTTCTATTTCAATGCAGCATACAACAAAGATAGTTCCTGTGATTGTGTAATTGACTGGCGCATGTACTCTAGCTGAGCGCCCCGGCCGTGGCGATGCAGTAATTGTGGTTGTGCTATTACCAGGGAGAAATGGCTGCTAGACAGAAACCCAACCCTGGCTCATAAATTCTCACCACTCTGACAGGGGCTATTCACGTCTCAGGCTCCCGGCTAGGGTGGCGTCTGGCAGCAGCGATTCCTTAGAGGCTGATACCGTAGTTACAAATAATATTTACGAGTCTGTTTTTATTTTGTAACATGTAATATTTATATTGTTCTGTGTCATCTACTTGGACTCCAAGCTTACAGGCATTTTAGAATTGTTGTAACCATGCCGTGTTGATGGCTATTAAATGCATTATGAGATATACACACGGCTATGGAGAGTTATGTGAGTTATGGCAGAAAGCGTTTGAAGTGGTCGTGACCAAGATCCTGTACGCCTCAATTTGAGCCCGCTAGCGACCCGTGTACAGTAAACACTATCCGTCAGTGCTGAATGGATTTAGTCTTCGCCTAACCAGTAATCCACGAGGGATTCCCCTGAAGTCTCCATTTAAAGGGCCGAAATTAATCAAGGTGCGGGGTAATCAATTCTGACCGTCGACCTGGTGAGGTACTTGAGGGAATATGCAGCCCATTGTTCTCATCTCTCCCACGATCAATATCTATGTAAGGCCTGTGGAGAATCTTCTCCCTGTGTCCTTGGATTCTCTCTCTCCTGTTCCACTAGACGCTGAAGGCCCTATTCATCACCTTTTCGGACCTGCTCTGGAAAGTGTCTCTGGCACAGCGCAGGGATCCCACCGGGCGAGGCCCTCTGGATTCCATCTGGGCTGCCTGGGACGTGCTGCGCGCCGCGCTCGTCTGCAGTGGTTCACTTCCTCGCACCGGAAAGCAGGGCTGATGGACAAAGGTGTTCCCCGTTGCCTGATCCCTGTGGGGCTGTGCTCCGAGCAGGCACTTTATTGTGTTTCTGCGAGGTCCCCAGAGGGCTGCAGATGTTGGTGGCTGAGTTGGTGCCTGACCGATGAAAAGCATGCCACACAGAGTGCTCTGTCAACAGGAAACATGGAGAATGGACAATGTCACAGGAACAGAGCAACATAATGCTCTCTCTCTCTCTCTCTCTCTCTTTCTCTCTCTGTCTTTCTTTCATTATTTCTGTCTCTCTGCCTCCCACTCCAGCACCTTAATGTCTTCAGTCTGTTATGCTGCTGTATTTCCACCTCAATGCATCCAGTTCCAGTTAACTGATGTTGTTCTTGTCCGGGTAAAGTCTGATTTGAGGCGATAACAAATGTGGATATCATCCAAGCATTTTTAGCAGCACTAGGCAAGAGGGAGGCTAGCTGATGAAAATCAATTAATCTCAGAACAGCTGCTTTCTGCACTGCACATTCCTCTGATGTTTAGGAATTTGAATGTTCATCTTATATAACTTTATCAAAGGACTAATAGTTCTACTGATGAATGAATCAAAGATACGCTGCCAACTTTAAAATGACTTTGTAAATATACTTTGACAGGATTTGCCACAGTGTTTCGGTCAGTATCATAGAGCATGTTGAGTGTGTGTGTGTGTGTGTATGTCTGTTTGTGTGGTAATGTATGTTAATGTGAAGGACTGTGTCTTAGTACATATATACGTAAAGGTGTATTTGTGTTTAGTCAGATTGAGTTGAAATTCCAGGGACATGTAATTCAATTTTCATGATTATGACTGAAGTGTTCTCATGACCAGTGTTATTTCCTTCTCAAAGCAGCTGATTCACAGAAATCATCTCCATGGGAATATAAATAGGTTCCACACATTGCAGATGTTCTTAGAATCTGTTTCAAAACAAAAGAGGCAAACATTAAACAACGCTCAGTGAAAATGACTTCAGTATTGTCTGAGTAGATGTTTAGTTTGATGACTCCCCTGTTTGATGTTTTGTTTGTTTTGTCCACCTTGAATGGGCTTTGTGATGGTAAATTGAGTTTGCAGTGCTCTTCTATTCCGTCCTCACCGCTAGCAACACAGCCTTTAGAATCGCTCAAGGGACAGAGACAAATAAAGCGCTCACAAACATTTTGTTTTCGCTCACAATGGCCTTGGTCTACCCTAGCATTGTTACGTTTCCTGGCAGTTTCCTCCCTGTGCTGTGACGCTTTTCAAACAGACAGCCTCTGCACGTGGTGTTTGGGGAAACACAACAGACCCCTGCTCCATTTTCACAAGCACCTGGTGCTTGTCTCTGTTCGGCTCTAGCTGGGACTTATGCTAAACACTACGTCACCCGCCACAGGAAGTGTTCTTTTACTCCAAATGACATCCCCACCCCGCTGGAACGCAACACGATGTCTGGGTCGCTTCTCAAATTCAAACAGATGGGAGAGTTTGAATAATGCTTATTTCAAAAGCCGTCGCTTTCGATTTATGTATGTCACCGGCCCATTAGCACGAGAACTTTCACAATGCACAATCCAGAACGTACACGGCTGCTCTGTCCATTTTCCAACAGGAGAAATGAGACCTGAGAGATTCAAATACAAACGGCAAGCTCAAACACTGACCTGTTCGCAGCCAAAGTGGCCTCTTACTGTGGTTGTGCTCTTGCTGGAAAAGCCATGTCATTGGCCCATTCCCTTTCAAACAAGCCCAGTCAGGCCCACTATCAGGCCCCTCTGAGATGGATCACTGACAGAAACCTGGCAACAGTCTCGCTCTCTCACTCACTATCTCCCCACTGCCTGTTATTCCATTTGTGTCCCCGCCTTTGTCCGCTGGGGCCAAGGAGCATAGTTCAGATATCTTTAGCGAGATCAAGCTCCCAAAATGGCCGCCCGGCAGGCTTCCCCAGTGAGTGCTAATGACCCAGAGCCAGTTAGAATAACGCTCCCCTCCCTCGCCGCCCCCCCCCCACACACGGGGATAATAGTTTTACCACTTGTGCTAGTTTCACTTTAGTGGCCCTGTGTCCCACCAACTGACAGAGGAGCCACTGTTCCACCGCTTCAGTAAACTGTTGCCATGGAGGTAGCTTTCCAAGCAATCACCTCAACACTTGTCTCACTCATTTTTCTCGCTCACTGTCTCTTCCCTCTCCGTCTCTTTTTTTTTTTTCTTCCTTTCTCTCTGCGGAGCAGGTGAGGCGTAACACTCCCCGACGCAGCGTGTGTGACCGTGCCGAGTCTGGTAGCAGCAGGCGTGAAGTTTTTCCCCTCCTGCAAATTGGACGTCGTAAATTAGACGTCGCCTTCACGCTTCATTTAGCGTGTGTGATTTACGGCGGCCCTACCTTTGTAAATCTCAATCGTGTGCCGGCTGCAGGGCGGTGATTCACAGAGGTGACTGGCCAGTGTGGACTCTCTTTCCCTCTCCTTCTCCACTCCTGGTCTGGGGTCAGCCAATAATGAGGTCAGACGGAGAGCACATGTGTGGTTTAGAGGGGAGTAAAAACAGCTCCCGAGTCCCGAGTGGTCCCCTGCTGCTAACCACGGCCACCTGTGCTCAAACAAGCAACCATCCCACGGGGCACCGAGGGAAAGTGTCTGTGTGTGTGAGTGTGAGTGTGAGTGTGAGTGTGAGTGTGAGTGTGAGTGTGAGTGTGTATGGGTGCGGGTGTGGGTGGTGGATGAGATTGTTGGAGAGATTCTCCCACAATTCCCTGTTTGCACAGTTCACTGCACCATGAGTTAAAAAAACAATAACACTATCCATGGATACATATTTTCCAACTCCCAAAGCTCGTTCCACCATTTTCCACTCTGTGTGTGGTGTCTTCCCCTCTCCTTCGCGTTCTCCTTCTCTTCTTATTACCTCTCTTCACAAAAACCTTTTTTGCATATTGATCTTTTGCACCTACACATGTGACAGAGTCATGGGAAAGTGAGCTGGACTCAGGGTTTCCAATCCCCCTCTGAACTTGCAGCATTCTCTCCCAGACCTTGCAGAGGCTTACTCCACTCGTGGTTGGGATCCGGAGGCTGGAAGCAGTAGTCTTCTGGGGGAAAGGCCTCCATTATTCACACAGTGAATGGGTCATTTCCTCCCCTCTCTAACAGTAGCCAGTGGCGTGCATAGGACCTTAAAAAAATGGGGGGGCTAAGGGGTCTCCTGTGCTGAAAAACGACTCTTTGTTTCTGCTCATGGTCTGTTTTGTAACAAACCGGCCATACATGTGAGCGGTTGATTTTTCAAACTGAGAGATATGTTATGAATTGCTAGCGTAAACCACAGATAGAGTGTGAAATTGCTCAACTGGATCGTTAAATTCAACATTCCTTTTAAAGGCTATAACCATTTCCATTTTCTTAAACAACAGTATCACATTCTACTTTCCCATAATAGCTGCAGTTTTTTTGTGTATGCGAACATTTGATCAGGCTTCATTCGAGATGGACTTGTTATAAAGAGGCACATCAAATATCATCCATTACAGGGTGAAAACCATCAGGCTAGTTAGTCAGTATGTCTAGGGTTGCAATTGGGCAGCTCAGCTCATGTACTCATTACGTCCATCTCATCGAGCAGTTTGCACAGGTCTCGCTGGGCTATTTTCGACCCCTGCAGCAGGACCAACTGTTGAGAGCGAGCTGACCTCTCTCCGCCATCTGTGTGAATGGCTATATGTCTGTGCCAGCTGCGTCCGGGGTTTGGTTGTATCACCATCAGCTGGTAGTGACATTAGCCCAGCCCAGCCCAGTCCAGCTCATAGCCCCAGGGTCTAAGGCCACCTCAGGCATGGGCTGTGTCTGATCCCAACCAGGCAGACCTCCCTCACGGGTTGCTTCTTTTCTTTTCTTTCCTCCCTTCTTCCGCCTCTCTCACCCTCTCTTTCACCCCATGTGTTTTCTCCATCCTCAGGTGCCCACCCAAAGCTCCTGTGGCCTGAGTGGCCTCTCTAATGGTGATTGATCACCACCATTCACTAAGGGTGTGACGACTGATCAGAGTTCTCAGGAAGAGGTGGGGTATCAGAAAGGGCCTCACACACCTTTGCCAACTGGCGGTGTAGTCTTTAGTTGATGATCTAGATTTCATATGTGATCTCTGGGAGTGTCGTACTGTACCTTATATAATCGTAATCCAAAAAAGAAACAGTGGAAACGTATTTTACTCCCATTTATATACAAGAGGATGTGATTTGATGACCAGTGAGTTTGTAAAGACAAGATGCCATGGCCCCTAGTCCGGTCCAGCTATTAACTTACGTAACTTCACAGCACAAAAGGGACAATGCCAAACGCACACCAGTATACAGTTAAACTGATAATCACCACTCACTCACTCCCTACTCCTACTCCCAGTTCCACCTCCTGTCTGAATGCTACCTCAGCTCCGGATATCTCCCCCCCCCCCCCCACCCACCTCGCTTTCCTGCCCTCCCTGCCATCCTGATATGATACGCTTCCCATGACCACTGCTCAGTTGTGTCATCTTTCCAAGGTCAACTTCCACATAATCAGGGTGGGCAAAAGTTCAGTCAGTAGCCGTCAACCTTTCATTTGTCTTAGTCATGATTTGGCTATAACTCAAGTTTCAGCTCAGCAAGCCCAAAAGATTTAGGGCCTACTTGAAACAGACTGAGTATGCTGTAATGTGAAATATATGGGGCAGTCACAGACGATGAATAGTGCTACACCTTCTGCCTTGCTTCAATCATCTATAGGTGGGGGTGGACACTACTGCCATGGTGACATGTAGGTCAATGTTGTCATGGTGACGTGAGAGCTGGGAGGGGCCCATCCTGAGCTGGAAGGATATCCTGTGATTTGTCAGTTTACTGACGGTGTGTTCTCTGAGGGTTTTAGATTGGTCAAGGACGGACAATGACTCAACATCACTCTTATGCCACTATCTTACAGGAGCGGTGTATGATTTATTCAAGTGTATATGACTTACACCATCCGGACCATAATAAAAGTGTCCATTTAATCTCTCTCTCTCACACACACACACACACACACCCATCCAGCACCCGATGAAATCCATCAAACATTCATTACACCATGTTCTTTCAAAATGCTGCCACTGCAATGAACCAGTTCCAATTTCCCCTCATTGATTGCCCTGCTTCCTCCAACAATAAACACAGAGAGAGGTTATTCAGATGGGATGCTGTGGGATGGATCTGCTTTTTTCGGCCATAAGGTTCAGCTATAATGATTCACAGATGGAAGAGCCGAGCCGAAGAAAGCCGCCTTTCTCTGGGAAAGGACCTTTGATGTGTCTGACCCCTGCTCCTCACCTTGATTATCGTTTGCTTTTATATGGGACCAACAACCCTTTGAGGAAAAAAAACAAGTGGCTTTTTCATTTATAAGATATTTAAGTAAATTCACTGAACATTTTGAAGACTTCAATTATGAGACACATTTTATCAGGAGAGGAAAAAGATACCCCCCCCTCCTCCAAAAAAAAAAGATAACAAAGAGCAAAATATAACCTTGGAGATAAAATGAAATTCCGGGAAGTCTGCTGACTGTGTTTTCAAGGTTGTTTGGCTTTGTTGCCTCAAGTCTTATTCATATCTGCCAGAGGTGGCCTCTGAGGTACACAGCTGTCAAATGGCAAGGTGACCGAGGCCCACGCCTGCTTTGCTCGACATTTTAAGATATTTCCAAACCAACTGCATGACACCTAATATTTGTGCATGGGTTACATTCTTTTCACTTACTGATCGCTTAGCCCCTGAGAAATGATGATGGAGAATTTTTTTTTTACCATTTTATTTTCCTTTCTTTTATTTGCTTGAGTCAAGGTTATGAGCCTCACCACAGAAACCACCGGGGAAAACTCCGCTGAGGCTCGCCCGAGTCGTGCTCTGCTCTCTGCGGGTCTAATCGGCCGCATTTAAATGAATGGATGGTGAAGGATAAGCGAGTCGAATTATGAGCTTTTCTCTCATCAGCCTCATTTCCTAGGCCCTCACCACAAAGAGCACACACGGCTGCGGAAAAGGTCAAAGGCATTGGTGTGTGTCAGCGTGATGTTATGTTACACGACCCTGACAGACGAACAGTAGCAAGCCAATTCTTTATGTGTAGGAGGGCAATCAAGGGGATTCTGGAGTGGTATGGGCATTTGTTTATTAAACTGGCATTCATTTTTGGCAAAAAAAATGAAGCCAATTAAAACTATATAACTCCAACCTCAGGAAAAAAACCTTTCATTGCAATTTTGTTTTACATTGTTGTTTCATGGCAATTTGCACAATGCAGCTTTAATGAACTTTAGGCATCTCTGTTTTGCCTAGAGGGCTGGTTTTGATTTTGAATCATTAAATGTTGGTTTCGATCTTGTAAACTGTTTCTGTTGACTGCCCTTCCTCTGACAGCTTCATAAAGAAGATGGAGAACGAAGCAATGTTTGTTTACCCGGCTAACTGCAGTTGTCGTCATTTTGTTCTGCGTTTGTAATTACTGTACCAGACAACATTTCCTGCTTAAGAATCGTCGGTCCTTGCTTTTTCCCCTGGTGTAAATCAGCAGAGAACGAACCTCTGACTTGTATGAAATTGTCTCATTTTTACTGAGAGTGTTATACAGTTTTTGATTAGTTTGTGTTGATTAAAAGGGCTGCACTCCAGTGCACCCATCAATCACATACTGTTTCTTTTCTAGTAACACTGAGTGGGGCCCTTCCAGCGGCATAATAGCCCTTGAATAAACATTACCTAGCATGCATATGGTTGAGCTATCACTGCATAATTGATAGTTAATATGAGAAATGAATTTAATGCAAGTTCTAAATCTGTCACCTATGGTACAGAAAATTGAGTTGATTGTCAAACAGAGCAAAATCTCATCTCAGTCAATCATCTCAAAGATGAGGAAGATTATTTTACATTGGGGATATGTAATGCTGAATCATGTATTGCTTCTCTATTTGAAGTAGTACGATTTACTTTGTTGCAACTGTTTTAGAAGGGCTGTTAGCCAGCTGGGATGTTCCAGAGCATAATCTGTAAATGCATTGGAAATCCGTTGGGGTAACTAAAACTATATTTTAACTGAATAAAACTAGCCCTGTGTTTCAAAAACAGAGTACCATTTTTACTTCTGAGAGCAGGACATTTTGTTGTCTTCTACAGGATTAAGTCATCATTTTGACTTATTGTCAGTAAAACGCTAACAGCTCAGTTTTAAGTTAATTGTTTAAAGCAACCGTAAGGTGTTTTGGTCTAAACCCATTAGGCTAACTATCTAAAAGGAAGCACAGTTGACACTGTTGAGCTTCAATAATGATTCAAACTTCACCCTCTACTCTTCATCAAATTAGCTACTGTCGTATCTTTCTTGTAGACCCCCAACAACTTTCTCAATCAAAAACTCGAAAAGTTAGACAAGTTAGCTCTCACAGATTTGATTTTTTATTGCAGTATTTAGGCCACAATAAGAAGATTAAATTTCCGGAAGAATCTTACAAAATGCTCTTGTGCCCAGATATTTAAAAGATGATCTAACACCTCCCACCTATCTCCTGTTTGGTTGACCGCTACCGCAAATTAGATTTAACCTCACCATCTGACCCCACTCGAGTCAGAAGGTGATGCCTATACCGTAGCACACCCAATTTCTTCACCTGGGTCACCGAGGACTCTCCCTTCTATTTCAAAACCCAACGGTCAGCTGGAACCCCGTCTTACATTATCAATTAGTATTTTGTAAGTTCATCCTTGTTCATCTTATACAAACATATTCCTACACTACTTATACAAAAGTACATATTGATTTATTTACCATACACAAAACTGCTTATAACATAGCATAGCTAATCTCAGTCACATGCTAACCACAGATTACAAGAAAATACGTTACCCAGCAATAGAACTACACTATCGCTAATTAGATAAACGTTTCACTTTCCTATTAGAAATAGGCTAACTTTGGTTGCGACCCACCAGTTTAGAAACACTGGTTTAGATGTCAGGTAATGTTATCCAACTACATTTGCATTCAGTTAGTTGATAATGTCTCACCTCAAATTGTTAGTCAGTTAGCTCATGAGGCTGAATAATAATAAGTGTCAATGCTTCGCTAATTGTAGCTAGCTAGTGCTTTCTTAATATTTCAGTAAATGCATACATTAGGCTACCAACATAAAACACATCAGCTAACACAATGCGCAACTCATCTAATTACCAACTTATTATGTTAAGTTATTATCTTTGAGAATCTCCACTGTGGAAAGAATAGGCACACTTGGAATCTAATTGGGAAACTTGTAAGAAACATTACCTAGGCTGCCTGGTTTATTGTTGTAAGCTCGGTCAGCTCAGTTTATTGTTGTGCTCCTGAAGTAACGTGTTGATTGCCTGGGATTCTTTATGGCTTGCTCAGAGCCACTATGTTTGTTTCCCATTTACAGTGCCTGGACTGTGTATGAACACTGGAGTTTTTTGTAATAATAAAAAAAAAAAAAAAAAGAGCTAAAGGACGGTGAAGAGCAATTCGCTGAATATGATATAAAAAAAAGTGTCTCGTCTAGAATGGCAGACTGTATCTTTGATCTGTTCACTGGCCAAATCATGTCGTGATGAAATATGGCAATGTCAACATTTCCTCTCAAAAAGACCCACTGGCAGAAAATCGCACCTCTTGGGATGCTCCTGGGAGTCAGTCTAGGGTAGTGGACTGTGGCTGGGGAGTCTTGGTGGTCTATCCATAACTCAGAGAGAGTAGATCATCAGTAAAGTGGGCAGAGCACAAAGAAGTGGCTTGTTCCAGAGGAGTCATTCATGACCTGCTCTCTTACTCATTCTGTGAGTCATTTTGGAAGAATTAAAGCCTTACATTGCCCTTATTTCAGTATTATTTTGCGTGTATGAGCACATGAGGTATACTGTACTATGATGAGAAGACAGGGCTTCGACATCTGCTTCACATTCGTACCTGTTCAGGCAATGCAGACCTTTTGTGGGGGGGGGGGGGGAACTGGTTTCTCTCTGGGGATCGCCCATCGGTGAAAGAGTCCAAGTGTTTCATAGCAGCGCCGCTCCCTAATTGGAAAGATATGGAAATAGCCTGATAATGGTGACGTGAAGTCTGTCATATATTGATGTTTGCCAAGCTGGGCAGTACGCTGAATGACATGCACTAATTACAATCTCATTGGGATTCTTTCCCTTACTGTTTATGTGGTGAATTGGTGCTCTGTAATTAGTGCGCGAGCCAGTGGCTCGTGTGTGTTACCAGTGTCAACCTGGACAGCATGAACGTGAGGGTTCCCTGCGCATGTCATCAAGAGGGTCAAGTGATGTCACACTTAATAGTTTTGCTCGAAAATGCACACATATGCACACACACACACACACACACACACACACACACACACACACACACACACACACACACACACACACACACACACACACACACACACACACACACAGGCCCTCTCATGCATTCCCATGCACAAGGAGTTTTGGTTTCATTCAAATTCTCCAAATCAGCCACACCTCTTCAAGTCTGAGAGGAGAGGACGTGTGGTCACCTGCAGGAAGAGTCTGGGAAATCTCTCTTTCTCTCACATACTCTCTGTCTTTCTCCCCTTCTGTCTCTCTCTATCCCCTGCCCCCTCCTCACAGACACACACACACTTCCTCCCTCTCTCTCTCTCTCTCTCTCTCTGTTGATGTGTCTTTCCCAAACAGTGTGGTCCACATGTACATCTGGTTTGTGTATATGTGTATGCACTTTCATAAAGCAAGGGGGGAAATAGTTCTTGAAGTGACTGTTTCACAGCCATGCCACAATGGTTACAATGGTGCCTGGCTACATACACCATATGGGCATGTCTGTGTGTGTGTGTGTGTGTGTGTGTGTGTGTGTGTGTGTGTGTTTGCTTAATGCACGCATTGTGTGTTCTTCGACTGGATGTGCTGGTTAAAGAGTTATGGTGGGGGGTTAACTTTCCCACCATTCTTTGTGGGTTATATTCCAAACCCGCTGAAAGCAGGTCTACCGCCATGATAGAATTTGGTCTTACAGGAGCCATGAAATACCACAAAACATTAATTTCTCTTTCCATATCCCTCCCTTGCTCCTCTCTCTCTCGCTCTCTCTCTCTCTCTCTCTCTCTCTCTCTCTCTCTCTCTCTCTATCTCTATCTATCTATCAATCTGTCTATCTCTCCCCAGTGTTCTGCTTCACTCTGTCTGAAACAGAATGTGTCCTCGTCTTGGGTAGATATATGTTTCCGTGTGAATGAGATGAGCTTCACAGTGTATTGTTTGTTATCACCTTCCCTCCACAGGGACCAATTCACATCTCTTTCTACGAGATCGCAACGTGAATGTCTTATCCAAGCACACCAGTGTACACACAGAGATGCAGTCAGGGACATCAACACCTATCCCCCCCTCTCTCTCATTTTCTCTCAGTGGATTACACCAACACACTTCCCTACTGTACAGTGCCTTTTCTCCCTGTCTCTCCGAGATGAGTGGAGGTGTACAGTGAGTCTCAGTGGACAGGCAGGTGACAGTGTGATATGACATAGTGCTGTAGTTCACAGGTGTTGCCCAGTCATCAAATCCTCCTGGGGGGCTACTCTGCCTCCTAATTTAGAGCCGTTACCCAGAGAGTACTCACTCACTCCCACCCTGTCTTTGTGTGTGTGAGTGTGTCTTTGCGTGTGTGAGTGTGTCTTTGTGTGTGTGTATGGGTGTGTGTGTGTGTGTGTGTGTGTTTGTAGGTTTAGGATGGAACATCCTGGGTGCCCATGTGTTTTCCATGTTGAGGCGCGCACGCGTGTGTGTGTGTGTGCTTGCGCATGTGTGTTTGTCACAATGCGAGGAGCTGCCATCGAGGCACCCCGATAAATCCGCAGCAGAATGTGAGGCATGATGTGTGTGGCATGTGGAGGGGCGCTCAGCTCAGCTCGGCACGGCAAAACTCGGCTCGGCTCTCCTTCAGCACGCAGCGCTTATGTCCATTGTTCTCGTCTTGCAGCGCCTGGGAGAAAAACCGCACGCCCGTGAACCAGGAACCACGGCTCACCCACGCTCCCCAAAGTAAGTGAACACCCCTTGTCTTCCTACTAAGTCACTATAGGGTGGTTTTGTCATATGGGAGAAGTTATATGTTGGTTTTTATGGTTATGCCTTTTTTCTGGTGGCTTCCATCCAGCCTTGATTGTGGTGCCTGGCCAGGCTGGATCTTGTTGTTTGGGCGCAGTAATTATTTAGTTACATTGTGGTTGTGATAGCAGATCCGCAAAATGAGCCAAGACATGAACCTTTCTTTGACAAGCAATCACATACTGTCCATGCCAAAGACACATAACATGCATTATGCAGATTACTTTGTTTACATAATAGGCATTTTAATATTTAACAAAATTTGTTTTGACTGGTATTTTTTTTTAATTAAGTTTCCTATTTATAGACAGATTTAAAGGCTTTATAATAATTTACATTAGTGTTATCTGTAGGATCTCAGTCAATGTACATTTTGAAGTGCTTTTTTTTCTGATAAACAGAACATTGAAAGAGCTATTCAGTTCGGAGCCAGTCAGAGTACCACAGGATGTTTAGGCTAGAGACATGTTGGCATAGATGAGAAGGCCTTATTTTATATTTGATTTGCTTCCTTTTATGCCAGAGAACTGTCTGCACGACTGTCTGTCGAACTGGTCTAATGATTACTAACTTAATTAGATTAGTAACAGTTGATACTCGTCCAGTGGTCGCTATTCTCACTATTCTCCCCGTGAGCCGCCAAATTAGACGGCGAGGCCCTGGTGTCTCCGAGATTTGCGAGCGGGGCCATTCTATCCTCGCTAATGAAATACCCCGGCTGCCTCCAAACTAACTTTCAACAGCTGCTCTGATTGTACCAATCAATCAGTGTGTATCGCCTCTCAAATGGCACCCCCGTGCACGCTTGTGTTTTCCAAATGGCTGCTCGGCGTGAAGTGAAGCTAAGTCGACAGCGTTCCTCGAGCAGATGCCTTGGTGCGGGATGTTCGTGCTGTGCGCTCGGTGAACATTTTTAATTACTGTTTGACTCTCGGAGGTGATTACCTAAAAGGAGCCTCATGTTGGCTGACACGGAGAGGAGACTAGGATCTGCTCTGGTGAGAGAGAGAGAGAGAGAGAGAGTGCGAGAGTACGAGAGAGCGAGAGAGAGAGAGGGAGGGAGAGAGAGAGAGAGAGAGACAGAGAGAGAGAGAGAGAGAGAGAGAGGGAGGGAGAGAGAGAGAGACACAGAGAGAGAGAGAGAGACACAGAGAGAGAGAGAGAGAGAGAGAGAGAGAGAGAGAGAGAGAGAGAGAGAGAGAGAGAGAGAGAGTGCGAGACTGGAACTGGAACTGAAGACAGTCAGCCATGTGTGTCTATACCTCTGTCTGCCCATTACCAGAGAAATAGATATCATCCAGCTGTTCATTTCCCTCGGCCCCCTCCCTCTATCACTCTCATTGCCTGTACGTCTCTGTCTGCCTTTCTCTTTCTTAAGCATGGAGACCGTCTTTATCTGTTTTGCGAGATGGTCATCTTTTTCCATAAACATGCGGTTGATAATTGTACACATTTGCAGGGGATAACTGTCTGTGTTTTCAGCTGTGTGTGAGTGTGAGTGTGAGTGTGAGTGTGAGTGTGAGGTGTGTGTGTGTGTGTGTGTGTGTGTGTGTGTGTGTGTGTGTGTGTGTGTGTGTGTGTGTGTGTGTGTGTGTGTGTGTGTGTGTGTGTGTGTGTGTGTGTGTGTGTGCATGTTTCCATGTTTGTGTCACATTTTGCAGTATCCTTTCCGCTCCTGTAATTCGGCCCTCCCAGTGTGTTTTTCCCATTAATTAGCAGAGGTAGAAAAAGACTTGCTCAACGCTCTGACTCCAAACCCCTGCGTGCTGACCCTGGCTGCCATTACAATAATGCTGACAAATTTCCCTTCCTCTCTTTCCATCAGAGCAGCAGTATTGCGTTTCACCCGCTGTCATTATGAATGGGGAAGAAGAAAGGTCGTCATTACTCCGGTGGATTTACCAGTTCTTGACTTCAAATACTTGAGGGCCTTTATAAAAGCTATATGGAGTGGAACGGCCAGGTTTCTGGAGAGCCAACCGCACTTTCCCCCCGTCCTCAAAACACACATTCGTTAGGAGCGTCAATAAAACAAATGGTGAATTCTGTTATTGCAGCTTGTCTCTGGGATTATATTACACAAGGTGGCATGAGGAATTTGAGCGTGCTGATTTTGGTTCCATTGAATTTATTTTCATTTTGCCCCCTGAAAGAGAACCGTCACAGCGCGAGTGTGGCTGAAGGGCTACGCCGTCTTTGGCACACTCACATCCGTGTCCCGGTCACTATTAACACACCTCTCAAACCGTGATTTAAGCCCCGTGCGTTGACCGGGAGTGGTGGCTTCGGCCTGTGCGTCTCCACGGAGTCCTTTATGATGCAATGCTACACCTTTCACTGAGCAGAGTCCACCGCAAGCATGTGCTGTGGAGGTGTGGAACCGCGAGCGCTAGCACAGGCTCCAGCCTCTCCGCTCCCCCATAAAACACAATCACTCTGTAGAAAAGGGGCCCACGCTTTCTTTCTCTCTCTCTCTTTCTCTTTCTCTCACACACTCTTTCTCTGCGTGTCTCTTGCGGGTACGTTCACTGCTAGGGCTACAATACATGGCATTCATCATGAGGTCTGTTTCCTATTTTGGCTGCCGATTCATTTGTAGCACTTTTATAGATCCATAGCTTCTATTGCCACGATTTCTGTGAAATCATAAGGTGATAAAAAAAAAAACCAGCAAAGGAACAAATTGGGGGAGGAAAAGTGAAGGGATTTAATAGCTAGATCTGGATTTATTTCACAGGGTCAAGTTGAAAAGTTTGTGGATTCACAACGGGGTGTCCAGTACCAAGCACACTACCAGGAAATATTTTCGTTTTGCTCTGTACACGTTAAAAAAAAAGATCAAAACACATTTGTTCCTTATTACTATTCAGAATGTCAAAGTATTATTTTTTGCTCTGTTTATGCATAATTTAAGAGTATTCTTCCTCTTTGTACTTTTCTAATGTTTAGAGGGCTTGAGGTCTACTCCCTACTCCTGCCTTGACTCCAAATGGCCTGACACTATTTCAGTGTATGTCCACTGTTCTACTCTAAACGTGTATAAAAGCTACGCCAGGCCTACTCAAGGCCAAGAAAAGGTATATGTAGAGAGTCACCATTGGTGACTTAACAATATGCTGCGGAAACTTCTTTAAAATAGATACAAGGGTACTTAATAATGATTCATGTAGAAGTAAAAGTACCCATCATAGTAATGACTTGAGTAAGGGTAAACATGTAAAATGTCTAAGTAGTGAGTCATTTCATATGATTATATGTATTACACATAAAATATGTATTATATTCAAATGTGGGGTTATGCCCAAAATATATCATTTTAAAAATGCTTGTCGAATAAACACAACTAAATCACATTCCACCAAAAATAAATGAATAAATTGTAGTACTATCATCAATGTATAGCCTCTCCTAAAGTCACTCAGCAGAAGAATGACGAATGAGCAAACACTTTCAATACATTAACATCACGTAATCTAAAGTTATCCAATCATTTATATGTTATATATTTATATGTAGCATACCACAATACTATAAGCCCTACAGAGAAAGTGGTTTAATGAGTAACGTTAATAAAATAATTCTAATGTCATCTTATAGTTGCCTTGTGGTCAGTGGACTATGGGTAACTTTAATGCTTTACAGTAACAGCAACAGTTGTTAATGTTATTAAGCTACCAAATACAATAGCCAAAAAAATAAAAATTGCACAGCTTTACGTGATAAAGGTAATTCCCTGGAAAGTGCCATTATTTGCACACTGTCATGCAGCCCATTTTTCCAGCGATTTCCACTCAGAGACTAAAGTTTTGTGATTGACTCACATAGATTTCCGCTTTCAAATGTCCTGGTTCAGCATAACTACACCACTGATGTACGAACCAGAGGCCAATGTGGCATCTACATTTCTATGTAGCCAAAGCAGTTGACGTCGTAAGCTACAGGCTGAGCACAGGTGGATAAAAACCATTCAAGGATTCATTTTGAATGTTCAAAATTTTATTTTTGGCATCTAATAGAATATATTTACCTGCTTCTGTGTTCCAAAAAGACATAATTTTTCTCACACTGACCATCTCTATTCACCCTCTGTCTGAAATGCTCTGTTAGAGCTCCTTCGTCTTTAAGCCCCCCCCCCCCCCCCAGTTTGCTCTGATTGGTCAGTTAAGCACAATAAGGATTGTGTTACGAGATTGCGTCATAAGAAAAAGGGCTGGAATTCCAACGAGGCGTTTCAGGCAGCTGAGAAAAGTGGCTTCTGTCGGTTACTCTCCCAGTTACTCTCTCTGTCCTGTACTCTGGGCTTTGTAACTTTGCAGGCCGTTTACATGCACAATCAGCTATATAACACACTAACGGAACAGGAAGAAAATGGAAAAGCATAATAGGTCCTCTTTAATAAGCACCTTGAGACAATCTTATTGTTTTGGTGCTATATAAATTAAAGTGAATTGAATTGAATTGAAGTAATATAAAAGTAGCGAGACGTGTGAAGCCTAATGCAACAGAGTATACATTTTTTTTATTGTAAATGTAAAGTATTCGGCATTAAAACTACTCATAAGTACAATTTATTGGAAAAGGATACTTAAGTATATGTAATGGAGTAAATGTAAACCTTTACTAACCACCTCTGCTTTTAAGAAATACTAGAGTGAAGAGTTTGCAGATAGGTTTCATCTGTCGGATATGTCATAATCATTCTTACAAAAGACCGAGATCTAGATCTAGTCAGAACATGATTGCTTGAACATTTTTTCTCTTCTCCATGCCTTTGTCTCCATCTCGCACAAATACAGGCATACAGGCACACATGCACACTCATAAATGGATAAGCAGTGCTCACCTCTGTTTAAACGACCATCACGCTTTCTCCGATGAGAAGCCAACTGGAAATGGCTCTGATCAAATCTCAGCCTGAACACTGTCTTTTGATCCACGGCCAGCCCTGCAGGCTGCGTCACAATGTTCAGTTTGCCTTGTGCTGCCTTGTCCAAGAAGTGTCATGTTGTGCTCCCACGGAAAGGCCTCATGACATCTCTATAAACATCCCTACATCTGCAACTTGTTTACCATCTAATTCCGCTGGCACTAACACATTCACGTATCTCCCTCATTTAGTCAGACACTGTAAATTTCCACGTCTTTGAGCATGAACATGGGTATTTCTTCTACAGCTTGCCGCTGAAATGTTGTGGGCCTGATTTGCAAGCGGAGGAAATGTGTACATTTTCGCTCTTTATTAATATAAATTATGTAGGTGGTATGCATGGAGTCACTTATGCTATTTTAGGTAATTGCTTCCACTTCTGTGAAAACGGTGTGAGTGCAATTGCTGAGAGGCGTAATTGAAAGCTGAATGCTCATGGCAAATGTGTTGCTAGTTTTGCACTAGCGAGGCCTGTCAAACTGTGTGGCTAAACAGAAGTTAAATGGGTTGTCATGGTTTCTGTCAGGGGAAACTGAGCCACTTTGAATCGCCATTGGACAGCTGAACAACCCGGTCAGTTGTAGTGCTCTGAAAATAGCCAAGACCTATTAGAAACCCATTTTCCTTACAAAGCTCTGAATGTTTGCCAACACACAGCGTGCTGCAGAATGCTGCAGACCTTTGATGTTTGGCCCACGCCACATTCTGTGGATACATTTCTAAACTGGGGGAAATACTGCCACATGGGTTCTGACTGACCCCAACACCATTGCGACTTCCTTGAGATTCCTCAGAGGTGTTGATGTCATCTGGGAGAGGTCAGTGCGAGGTCGGAGGTCATGAGATAAACTGGGCGCTGAGGCGTTGGGCTGACAAGGGCATCACTCAGGGCATATCTTTTCTCCAGTATCGATCGCAAGCCTCAGGGCATGTGGCTAACTCAGTTAGTTCTGTTTGTGAAATGCATTTTTCTGATACATATCAGGCCATGTGGATCAGATTTCGAACTGCCTCTCGTTCGTCTTACATACACAGGCCATGTGAAGACAGCAAAGGCTTCATCAGAACGAGTTTGGGTTTGCGCTCCGCCCGTTTTGCTGGCAAAATAGTGCGTTTGATACTCAATAAAGCAGAAGGGGGTGATACAAGGGAATGTTATCTCTATACTGGCAGAGAAAATGGTGGATGGTCTTGTTATTGCTGTGGTCAGGATGCATATTTACTGTGAACATATTAAATAAAAATCACATTCATTATATTATGTAAAGGCATTTACATAAATGCACAAATGCATAACCTGAAGACTACTGATCCTTTTCAAGCTTTTTATACACACTAAAAACATAGGGGATAATGGACTCCACGGCGAGAAGCGGAGTGACTGTCACAGGTGCATTCATTTCTGCTACTCAAACATTGTGAAGTCCATCATCCCGCTTCTACCATGGTTGCCGCACTTGTTTTGATCGCTAAAACTGACTTGTTTGTGGAACTACTGTTTGTTTGTTTCTGCCACACATCGAGCCTTTTCTTAACTGACAGGACAAACCACCGTTACTAGTTCTAAAAGTCCAGTCATTAGTTCCATTGCCAAGGTAGCATATCCCAGAATTCTGTTGAGCCTTAGCTTTGTGAAATCACTGTGGTCCTTAGCCCAAATGTAGTGTAACTAAAAGCTATGTCAAATGTGTGGAACATGTTGCCACTCTCTGTACTTCCGTCAGTCCGCTAATTTGCAACTCTGTCACATTGCGACAGTTAATTTAAACTTCACAACGAACTTGGTAAATTGATATGTGAGTGCACTATGGTCAGAAAAGTGGAACTACTTAATGGGTGTGCAAATATCAAAGTTAAATTGATGTTTAAAACAATGTGTCACAGTAGGACATTCAACTAAGCTGTGGTATGAGAAGTTAATATTGGTATGACAGCTATATTATTTGCATAGAGAAAATGTTGCTCTTCGTCAACATTACCAACACATTTTCAATGGCCAGTCAGAGTGATGGATTATAATGGATGCGCATATACACCTGTCATACACTTGTCACCATTACTGACCCCGAGGGGTGTAATTTTATCTGCGGGGTCATCGCAAGAATGACACTCTACTTATCTCGCCATCTCAAAGTATTTTGTGTTGCATTTCTCCAGCTTGCCAAACTGGCTGAAGAAATGACATCCTTTTAACATTCCTGCTCACCGTTCTTGCCTGCTGCTCTTCCTTATCACGACAGTGTGAGTCTGTGTTTGAGAAAACACTCACTCATGCGGTCATCCAGGACCCTAATCCCTGACAAAACCATCAAAGGGTTATCTGGCTTTCATTTCAATGAGAGAGCCTGGTCCTGCTTAAGAGAGGGAGAACTAAGTGATAAAGAGAAGGTTTTTGTTATCCTTTTTCACTGCATGCTTGGTGCTTCAGTCTCCAGGCCTTCATTTTAAGAACAAAAAAAAAATCACTTCATGCTTTCCCCATTTACCCCCTCTCATCCACATAACCCCGCTCTCTAAATCTCGGAATCAGGTCTTTATGTGCCCTGACATTGTTTTATCCTTCTATAATATAAAACACACTCAGGAAACTACGCCCCCACACCCCTCACCACCTCCCCTCCCCCCCCCGCACACACACCACCCCTCACACACACACATACAATGAAAGGAACACATACGTGAACACACACACACACACACACACACACCCATAGACACAGCATGGTTCTATTTGAGCAATGTGACCCCTCAGGTGGACCCAGTGTTGGGCGTTGCTTTGTTTGCAAACTGTGGTGGAGTATCGTGTTTCTCTTTTTTGACTGGGTGCAGCCTAGCGTGGAGAGAGGCAGCAGGTTCTGGGGCAGGGAGGGGAGCCCACCGCCAGAGCTCCCGCATCCGGTGAGGGGAGGGTCAGGCTCGGGGTGAGTGCTCCCCAATGCCCAGGTCAGTGCCTGGGTGGAAGGTAGGATGGGGGAGCAAGAAATGGAACTATGGCTGTGGAGGTGCCCCCGCCCCATACCACTCTGAATGATGTCCACCTCCTGCCCCCCTGCCCTCACTCGCTGATCCTGAACTGTAATTGGGGGGGGGGATCTCCGTGTGGCGTGACGACCGTGTCATCACCTGGCTTTCTCAAGGGCATACCAAGGAACATGGCTTGCCCCTTTCAGCATAGGCAGCTACTTAACCATTGTGTTCACCCCCTGAGCGTCACACTAACGGCTTTGAAGGGTGGCGATAAAAGCTGGCACTGATTGATTGATTGAATGATTGATCGTGTGATTGATGTGTTTGTGTTTTTGTTTTAAAACTGTAACACTGATGTGACAAGTTTGTCTCTAAGTGGCTGTTGACTGCGTAATGTGGGTCCTGTTTCCTGCTTGCCAGTAGAGTGACTTATTTGAACACACACTCAGGAGTTAATTAATCAATCCATCTATCTGTGTCCTAAAGAGACATTTTCTGAGAGGAATGTTGTGTTACTGGATGCTTGAGGTAACCGCCACAGTGAACTTAAAGTCTACTTTAATGTCTCTTTAAATCTTTGAAAGTTTCTACCGTGTTACTCCTGTTCAGCAAATATACATGTTCATACAAACTTTAAAAGTGTGCCATCCAACTTAAAACAAAAGACTCAATCCCATTTCAGCAAATTGGCTATTCTTCTGGGCATATGGCGCAGTATCAACTTGTAAAAGCGCAGGGAGTGCTAATTAAGATAACAGTAATGAATGCAAAATTAATTAAGATATGAATCACCTACTCTTGAGATAAACTCATTACAACTTCTTCCTCGCTTAATGAAATCGTTTCACTTTTCGTTTCTCTTATCTGGGACAACACACACTGGCAACACAGTGTTTTAAAACGTGTTCCAACTCCTGCTGGCATTGCATCGAGTTTGAAATCATCCCTGTGCTTCCAGTTCCCACTCCAGCCTTAACTTAAGCTAGAAATCAATCAGACACTCTTCAGCCTCGTTTGATGAGCAATCATGAGCTTTTGGAGCCCATCTCCAGAGTGATAAAGGGGAAAACCGTTTTCATTCCCCTGCCTTACTGGCATCCAAGTCGTAAGCACCTTCAGTTTTAGATGATCTTTCTTTTGAAAAGTCCTTACTCTGATGACTAGTCTGCGATTCAAAGGAAGCCTCTGCCAACATATGTACTCAATCCACCGAGGGCGGTCTCAATATGCTTCTATGTGAAGGAATTCTTTCATAGCATAGACCATGTGACCCATGTTAATATCCTGGTTAAATCACTTCAATATATAAAAAAAATGATCTACAAAGTGCTGGAAGAGGTTTACCACACAGAAAGTACATTTTGTTTCTAACTGTATGTTTAATTATCGCCAATAAAATGTTGCATTCCATCAACCACCATATGCTATTACCATTATGGGCAATTTCCTCTCAAGACATTCCTACACTTGTAATAGCTTTTGGTGGATTAACTAACGTATAATTAAAATGGCTTGCATAGATGAAAACAGTTACATTAGCCATATCATGTAGGCTAGTCAGTTAGCCATACACGAAATGTGCTCAGCCAGAGAGACAGAGCACACACTAAGTTCATGACTGAAGAGTCTGCTTTCATGCTGCGTGTCTCCACTTCTGAAACTCTACTGGAGTCCCATTGCGTGAGCAACATCCACTTTCAAGTCCTCTCACAAAACACACACACACACACACACACACACAGACACATAACGCAGGCATGCACAAATGAGCGCACACACCCGAACGGATATGGCCACCAACCCCTCATAGACTGAACTTCAACTTGTCCTCAAAGACAATACACATTGAACATGACCCATTTAGCGCTGGCCCAGGTCGGAGCTCTCTCAGCGAAATTCATTAGACTGTGGCAAACAAGCACGGTAAACACAATCAGCGCTCAAGGGAATAAAAAAAAAGAAAGACAGAATCTCTCCAATGCATTATGCAACAGCACTGCAGAACATCTCATGTCTTAGGCCGTTGCGGACTCGCCGTGCTCTCAAGGCTTACTTTTCCTGCTGAATGTAGCAGCAGATGTTGAAGCTGTTTCCCCCCCTTGTGTCAGGGTTAGGTGTTTATTTTCGCATTTGATCAAGTTTTTGATTTGAACAATGGAACATTGTGCAGGCTCTCAAGATGGACTAATAACAGGCATGCTCTGTTGTGACAGTTTGGAGTTCTTTTGGCTCATTCTCCTGCAACAAAATGAAGCCATCAAAGGAGCCTGCACACAATCGCTGTCTCCTGTGACTGATTAAAACACTCTGTGTGTCCGTTTGCTTGTGTATTTGTCTCATTACCTCTCTCTCTCTCTCTCTTTTCCTCTCTCTTCACTCCCTCTCTCTCATTCTATCATTCTGTGAAAGAGTGTCACGGGGGTGACAGCTCTTTGTCTGTGCCAGCCCTGGCTGCTTGGAGCTGGGCGCGGGGCGAACAGTGCCCCTCTTCAGACGGCCCCCTCTCTCCGTTCACACAGCTTTTCCCCGCGGACAAAAGCCGCTGAGAGCCCCACGCCGCGCCGCGCCGCTCCGCTCCTCCTATAGAAAGGCATCACAAGACATTTAAACGGATCCGCCGCCGGGGGAACAGATACCAAATGGCCAGAGAGCAGGAACAAGTGGAGGGAGGAGCAGGAGAGGGGCTAGTTAAGAGCAGGCAAACAAGCTGACAGAATGAGAGAGAGGGAGGGGGGGGGTGTGTGGGGGTGTGTGGGGGAGATAAAACATGGGCCCCACGACGAAACGATTAATCAATTTGGCAATCACGGAACGGGCGCAGGGGCGCAGGGCTCGTCGGGTCAGTGGACGGAGGAGGGCGACTGTTCCGCATGGAGGATTCCCTCCCTTTTTGTGGCGAATGAGGCCTTTCCCAGGCCACTTCTGGGCGCGCTTGGCAGCAGCTGCCATGCCGCAGCTAAGAGCATGGCATCACTTTTTGTTTTTTCCTCTTTTTTTGTGTGTGTGCAAAACCACGAAATGGGGCGGTCAGTGCCTCTCCTGACCACAGTTCTGCTCTGTAGCCACACTCGATCGCTCCCGTCTCCCATCCCGTGCTAGCATTTATGGGTCTCCCGAGTACCCATGAGGCCTTGGGGGGAAGGAAGAGTGAAAGCCTGTGCTTATCTCAGGGGGTAATCAGAGAGCAGAGCACCTCAGCCTCGCTAACGCTAACAGGCCTCTGCGCGCAGACGGGAGATCCGTCTCTCCTGTACGGGATGCCGAGGACCCATACGGGTCACGTGCTGATCCCGACTCTCTCTCTCTCCCCAAATATTATTGTTTTCTTTCAGGTCACATTCCAGAACTCACTTTTTTAAAAAAAATTTCTTATGCTCCTGGTAAGCCCCTCATAATATTTTGTTGGCATTTAGCAAAGAGGTGTTGTCTGGTAGAAAAAATGCAATAGGTTTTAAGAATGTGAACTGGCTCTTGGCTTTCCTCCTCAAGAAGAGGTGAATTTATAACAGTATTCATTTCCAAATAACGCACGCAACGTTACTCTCTAAACAGGTAAAAGTGCCAGCTCCCTCTTGACTTCTAATATATGACGTATGAAAGTTTTCAAAGAACTATTAGCTTCACGGTATAGTTCCCAGAGAGGCCTCTGTTTAGATAAAAGAACGGTGATTGTTTTTTTTTAAATATGAGGTGGGTTTTGCCTTTAAACAGCTAGCCTGCCCAGCAGATGTTTGCTGTGGCAGAGAAGCCTGCTGATGGAGCTTATGTGCTGATAAGACTGCACCTGTTTGATTAGAAGTGTTGGGAAACCGTGTGTGTGTGTGTGTGTGTGTGTGTGTGTGTGTGTGTGTGTGTGTGTGTGTGTGTGTGTGTGTGTGTGTGTGTGTGTGTGTGTGTGTGTGTGTGTGTGTGTGTGTGTGTGTGTGTGTGTGTGTGTGTGTGTGTGTGTGTGAGAAAGAGATAAAAAGCATATGTTTTTGCTGTAAGCACAGTTCTGTGCTCAAGAAAGTTGTGAGTTTTTCCAGGAGGTTTTTGGACTCCACACCAGGCTGGGCTAGCCAAGACAGAGAGAGAGAGAGAGAGAGAGTGAGAGAGAGTGAGAGAGAGAAGAAAGGAGAGAGCGGGCATGTTGTGTCAGATGTCTGCCACTGACGAGCAGTAAATTAAAACGAGGTGCAATTTCCTGCTGTTCAATTAGCTGTAAATTGGTAGTGTCTGTTCCATCAGCTTCCCTGAGGCCAGAGGGGAGATAGCTGCAAACTCTCCCCAAATCAACGTGATGACAAATGTCTGTGTTAAGGCCAGCATGAGGGGGGGATGGGGATTTCATCACATTTTACACACAATTACGAATAACATGAAACGAATACATGCGGTTTGAGTGTTATGTGTCATGTTTTATATATGCGATTTGCTGCTGGAATTTTATTGAAATAGTTTGGAATATCTTTAATAGTCTTAAAAAAGAGATCTGTGTTTTTACATACACAAAACTCTGCTGTAATACATATTAAGTTGTATGGTTTATTCACAAGCTGTAATTACAGAAAGGTGATTATTATGTTTTTGTTTGTACTGTGCGTTACAGTATGCAGCAGTAAGGTCTCTGTGTGTCACCTAACTGCCGTTGTCTTGTCACCTTGTGTCTGTTTGTGAACACATAAAATAAAAGAATATTGGGAACAAATGACAAAATCTTTTGAATCACATAAATCAATATTGTTATTTTGAAGTCTGTCTTATAACAGAATTGAGAGGATCTTGAGGTATAACCTTACATTGATAAAGGTGTCATCTTTAAGTTTTAACAGTTGGTGTGGAATTGCAATGTTTTGAGTGATTTTGATTAAATGGCTGTGAATGTGATTGAATGTGTGTGTGTCTCTGTGTGTGTGTGTGCGTGTGTGTGTGTGTCTGTCAGACAGTATGACCCGCACTGTTTATAAGAGCTCTGAAGCAAACACAGTCTGACATTCATTCATACCCAGACAGAGAAAGGAACAGCCCTGCATGTAACAGTGTGGGCTACATGGAGGAAATAGTTGTGTGTGTATGCGGGTGCATACGTGTGTGTGTGTGTGTGTGTGTGTGTCTGTGTGTGAGTGAAAGAGAGAGTTTGAGTGAATGTTCAAATTCTGTATAATTTGGCCAGGATGGCAAATGGAAACCAGCTGCCACACGTCCTGCAAAAAAAAAAAAGGGTTACTGTTCCTCTCTGCTATTTATACTCAACGAAGAATAAATATTAGAGACGACTTCAGCGGAGGAGGAGGCGGCGCCGGAGGTGTGAGAGGTGTCCTCTAATGGCTGGGCACACACATCTCTGTAGCGGGCGGGCGATTATCTGTGCTGATGAAGTTACAGGCAGGCAGGCAGGGGATTTGGCTGCGAGGGGGTCCTGGTCACAGTCTCAGCTGGTGGGCATGTGATGAGAGACGAGACAGCTTCAGCTGCAGAGGGCTATAACTCAACACACAACGTCTCTGCAAGCTGCCATCAATAGTGACTCTCCTCTGTCAGTCTGGTTCTGTTTGCACTTGGCAGGGACTATTGGACCAGATGGCATTGCTGTTTGACCAAACTGCTGGCAAAATAATGTAAATGGCTGTTTGCCCATGGGCTTTTAAAACAGTGTTTTGCTATTTGTCCTGCTTCTGATGAAATTACTGTTTTTAATGGCCACTACTAAGGAAGCTTTACAGTTAAGTTTATTTTATCTGTATGCAGTATTTGGTACCGCAGCCTACATTAATACCTGTAATGTAGCCTAGTGTGCTGCTCCTGAACTGCAATGTAGGGGATAAGGTAGGCCTAGCTCAGCAAAGGGAGACACCATTTTGCTTTTTGAGCTTTAAATGGTGGCTCAATGTGTTGCATTTGGCAATAGGATACCTATTAATGTAGCCTAGTGTCCAAAGAGTTCCACAAGGTTAGCCCCTAACCAGATTCGCTAATCTGAAAAAGTTGCCTTAACGTGGGTCCACAACACCTGAAATACGTGCTTCTAATCTAATACATTACAGAAGACAGTTGTTAAAACATCACAAATCAATCCTCCAACTTTCGTTCAGTGCATGTTATAGCCCTGCCATGAATACACAAGGAATCATATTCATACTGCAATATGCAATGTCGGTTTCTCTCTCCCTGGAGGGGTCGTTGTTTTGTATTGCTGACTTGTCATTGAAGGAGAGGTTGGGCTGTTGAGGTGATTATTGGATTCTGGCGATGTCTGGCATCTCAAGAAAAGGAGACAAGTAAAGCCGTTAATCTGTTTGCCATGACCTTTGCCTCGTGTCACCCTCGGTGCGGGGACCAATCGATGCATCCTAATTTATCGATAAAGGTTAACATCTTCAAGGATGCAACATCAGAACCAAAGGCCACGGTCAACAGAAAAGCTTAAGAGCTTAAGAGTTCTAGACGACACTGACTTCTGGAGAGCTGACTCGACTATTGTGTGCTATCACTCAAGCAGCGACTTACGCAGGCTAGGTGTTCTGTGCTTAAATTACTCGTTTTAAACCGTTGAGGATTTGAAACACGAAGATGAAAACCAAAAATTGCAGTTGCTGAGATGTGGACAATGCACTGAGAAGCTATTGGAATTTAGCACGTTGAAACTCAGCAGTGCTCATTATAACTGGGGCATCGATGGCCCACTGTGATTGTTTGTCTGTTTCTGTTTGGGTCCTGATAAGGATGAACGGTTGACCGCATGTTTTACGAGCCTCTAAAATGTCTGATGAAGCCCTCTCACACAAAACACAATCATTTCATCACAACGATCGGCCCTATAATCGACTATTCATCTGAGCAATTTCAATGCAGACAAAAAAGGAAAAGAAAATCTATTTGTTTGTCTCCTCCCTCTAACATCAATCTGTGCGAATGGCCCTGAAGCTATATTGCTGAACTCAATACACACGACGGTCAATAAAATCCAATAAGTTGCCTGCCTCTCTTAACTCCCCCCTAACTAAACGACTGGTCCTGTCTACCCTTGAACTGCTTGTTTTTGCGTAGCCTGTAGCTTGAGTAGCTCTGGCCCTTTTGCGCTCACACACTCACACACACTCACACACACATATTGGCAAGAGCGAAATCCAGAGGAAGTCTTTTCACAGCTCCTTCCTTCAGCCGTCTCCGCTAATACACTTCCTCTTTATTGCCGGCAGATAATCCCTCAATGGCTGGATTATGGCGGCCAGCCTTCACACCTAACCTCCTGTGACATATGCCCATTGCGATTCAACTCATAATCTGTGATCAAAGAACAATGGGGGGCTTTTCTCTGTGTGGTTCCGTTGGCTTGCCTGCCCACGCTCGCTGTCTCCCTCTAATAATCACATCACGCTGATCAAGGAAGCTCTGTCTCAGCACACGCAAGGCCTTCTCTGAGTTTCATTTCCTCGCTGTCATCCGTGTCTTGGCCAATGAAATGCTTCATCATAAGGCAGAGGGAGCAAAGGTCATCGGGAACAATGTTTTGCCTATTTGGCCCCTATGATATCCCCTAGAACTCTCCCGGTGTTGAAGAACATATGCTCTCCGAGTCTCTGTACATCAGACAACTTTTCTCCCTCTCTCTCTGACACAGAGACAGTGAGTCTTTGAATGCTACTGAGTGTGTTTTTAGGGTGCCTTTCTCCTCAGTAATGTGGAGACACAGAGGTGTCTATTATGGGGGCGCCGGCTGTCTGCAGCATTCTGTCTACCTCGAGGAGAGAGGAGAAAGTATTGCAGTCCCAGGCATTTCCACGCTTTCCGCGGAGTTATTGTTATGTCTACTTCAAGGAGGTGTTCCATTACATGCCAGGCAGTTGGTAGGATGGTTTCTCTCTCTCTCTCTCTCTCTCTCTCTCTCTCTCTCCTCTGTTCTGTTTGCCTCTCTCATACCTTCTTTTTCTTGTTCTTTGGTCAACTGATCCTCGTTTTGGCCTTGACATGCCTCTGAAATCCCTGGAAGTGAAAGAGGTTATTTCATAGGCTGCGCGGTACCGTCGGAGGAGTCGATGCGACACTCCTCAGTTTCAATGACTCAAATGTCCTTCTGGCATCCCCTAGGCTTTGGGTTTTTGAAAGAAGGAGTTTGTGCAACTACGCTTTGATGTTACTGGTTTAGGAATCAAATTAAAGGCATTATTGAATCACTGTCATGAAGCACCACTCTTGTCACAAAATGACTGGTGGGGACGCGCACCGGCACTATAATCATTAAACATATGATTACTGTGAGATGCTGTAGACTGCTAGTGCATACAACAGCAGCATGACATGAACATTACTGCAGCGCTTAGGTTCAGTGAAACACTATGGTGCCAGGGTTACTGTTGAACCTCAGGGAGAGAATGTCTGTGTGTGTATGCGTATGTGTGTGTGTGTGTGTGTGTGTGTGTGTGTGTGTGTGTGTGTGTTTGTGTGTGTGTGTGTGAGATGTCTGGAGGGCTGTCAGCGTTCATGCTTTGACGTAGGAGCAGGGCTGCAAAAATAAACGCAGAGATTGATTGATTTCAGAGGCCCCGATGACAACGCTGCTATTCAGGGCTATTTTGCTATTCTGGCATTTGGAGAGGTGTGTTTAAAACACTCCAAGTTCTCCCCTCATCCTCTTTTTCCACCTCGTTCTTTTGCCACGTTTCTTTGTGTTTGTGTGTGTGTGTGTGTGGGTGTGTGTGTGTGTGTGTGTGTCACGGGGGTGGCCGGTGTGAGAGACACCCTGTTCCATAAGCTGTATCCGCACATTTGTTCCCCTTCCTCCAGTTTCAGAAATCGATGATGCACGAGCGAGACTCATTACACCTTGTGGGTTCTCATCTGGATTACAGGGAACCCCTAAACCATCCGGCTGTAATCACAGCCTGTGACTGAGGAATCATTTGATTTAGCAGTCTCATAAATCATGGGGGAGGGGTGACTATGACACTATGACGAGCAATAGTCATTTCAGGAGGGATATTCAGATGAGACGGGAATTTAAATCTAAATAAAAAAGAGAAATACATACACACTCTGGGTTTTCAGTCTTTGCAGAAGTATCAAAGCAAGGCTGAAGACGGAAAAAAAACAGAAAGAAAAATGATCAGGAGCAAAAAAAGTGGAATATCATTGTAAGCTTTAAACTGGAACTGGCAGGGACTTTTGGGAAGGAAGTAAAGGCTTTCCGAAAATGCTTTAATGCTTTTTAAGGATCAAGATATCCAAGCATATTCCAAACAAAACAAAAAAACGTGAAAAAAGGGATATGCATCATACAAGATAAGAATTTGGTCTGTTAAAGATAAATCAAGTCGTGTCAGAATGCACTGGTTTTACTTGAGCTGTACAGTAGGAAGAGATCAGTCATGATAATATGGGAAAGGGAGGGGAGGGGAGAGGGGGGGGGGGGGGGGACATTAGTGTGGCATTGCAAGCTTAATCCGTTAAAATGTGAGTTGAAAAGAGGAGGATTTAGACCGGAGAGGTCTGCTTTCAGTCTTTCATGGGAGCTGAGATTTGTCACTGATGGAGCAGGTAGGCTTTGCATACTTTAAATCACCGAAGCGCAGACACTGGTGTAATCCTCCACACCATCTCCCAGACACCGGCCAACCCCCCACTCTCCTCTGACTCAACACAGCTCTTCTTCAGTTCAGATATCCCCCTCCCAGTGTGGGAAGATGTGTGTGCGTGCCTGTGTGTGTGTGTGTGTGTGTGTGTGTGTGTGTGTGTGTGTGTGTGTGTGACACTGTGCCTGTGCGGAGGGTAATTAGCTCTGACTGCGGCGGGGTTTTGGGTCTTTGGCTCTTTTGGGTCCTGCTTTTGTGTGGTGCTGAGAGGCTCATGGGTATTTGGGTAATCCCTCTTCAGAGGATCTCCTGTGGGCATGCAGATCCTACCTGCCGGCCCCAACCTCCAGCCACACCACAGCGCAAGAATTCAATTCCAGGTGGGCTTTTAATCTTTTCACTTGGTTTTGGGGGAGATTGGGGGAAGGTTTACTGTCGGTTTGTGTCAATGTTTGTCCACTCTGGTGGTGTCTAAGTTGGGATCTTAATTAAGTCAATTGAATTAAACACCGCAGTAAACCATTTGTGAAAGACAGAGGACCAAACATGCTAAAGAATACTGTGCTCAGAAGCCTATTGGTTTGGGTAGTGGTAAACAAACTGTGTGGCTATGCCTTCTAAAATAATTGGTTTTTCCAGTCTACCAAATTATTATTCCTGTTGCTGTCAGGATGTGTACACTGACAAGCGCACACACACATACACACACACACACACACACACACACACACACACACACACACACTTACGGTACACTTACGCACACACACGCTTGGAGAGCCAGACAAATATACACATCAAAGCTTTATTTAATTAGCTGTCATTAGGGTGCTACTGAACAATGGCGATGGACTACAGTCATGTGATGTGGCAGACAATAATTGTGCAGCGTGCTGGAAATGGATGTGTTTGCCCATCTCTTCACCGCCTCTCCAAATTCATGGAAATATCTCATTGTTTACAGAGGGGGGAAAAAATCCCTGCATGGTGTGTGAAGTGCAGCAGAAAACAGGAATATAAAATACCCTGATGCTTTGTCTTGTCTTGGATAGGTTAATTGTTATATGTATGCATTTTGTTTAATTATGACCTGTCTTTGTCAATTATATGACTTGAATAATTGGTTGGTGGTATAGAATACATAAATTAATGCAAAGATGATTGGACGCAACTTTTTAATTTTTTCGGCTCATGACATGTTCTATGGCACCAAGATTTCCAACGCTCACCAATTACCCTGTCAGACACTCATGAGTGGTATTTTAGTAATCTTCTGCAGTGATAAATCACAAGTAGAAAATTGTTTGTGGGGCGTTTCGCTCGCTGTGTGCCTTAAAATGACTGATATACAGCTGTCACCGCTGGAATTGTGGGAAAGGGCGGTACCTACCGGAGGCACATTGTTCTCCAGTAATGTATTCATCGCCGTGTGGTTTTTCCACTTTAATTCGCCATCCATTTTTAACCAAGCCAGAGAAAATGACATGCATCCAGCGACTGGGTTGCCTCATAAATACTGCACTCCCCGCTCATGTCTGTGTTGTGGCATGAAAAGTTTATGGGAGTAAAAAAAAAAAAATCGTCTTTCTCCCTTGGTTGACACGCTTTAACGTTCACGACAACCCAAGCAAGGGCGGTGCTGTCTCAGGAGCCCAAAGGACGGAGGGGGATCCCGGGCAAGATCCCTACTGCTAAGCCCCTGGATCCCATCCCCCCCATCCCGCCAGGATCCACAAGAATAACAAACCGATTTACACCTCCTCCGGTAAATGCACACATCGGCTGTTGGCGGGGGGAGATCAGGCCGCAAACTTGAACATGTCATGTTACGTAGAACAAATAAAGCTCAACCTCTTAATGTTTTGCCAGCGAAAAGCCTCTGCTTTTTCACTGGGTTTAATTTCGAAGCGCGCAGGAATCGCTAATGACGTCCAACAGCAGCAAACGAAATGTCCAGCGTTGTTATCGGCGTCCCTCATCGTAAACATCCTTTCGCTTAGCACAGGTTATTCTGTAAGAGATAGATAAATCCCAGCGGCTGTTTTCCCCCGCTGGCTTAAGATGGCGGTGCAGTGCAGCTCCACAGCTGGCCCTCATCACCGGGAGGGAAAATATGCCGCGTTCGTGTCACGCGAAAAGCCCCGGCATCTGTCGCCGTGACGCAGAGCAACTCTATATCCGTGGCAACGCAAGCCAAGGCCCGGGCTGGGCTCACATAGCCCCAGTCAGCACAGGTATGAGAGGTGCTCTCATCCCCCGAAGACGCACACACACTGCTACATGCACACACACACACACACACACACACACGCACACACACACATAACTGCACACAAACACACCTTCACATAACTCATTCATTTTTCACAGCCCGTCCATGTTGCCATGTTAATAAATGAGTGTCTTCCTCTCTTCTTTCTAGCCCGGGGGCTTACTTCTCCACATTCCGAGAGTGGCCTGTCCAATCGAGGAGTGAAGTCATGTTTTGAGCCTGATAGTGTTTCGGGGGTCTTGTGTGAGATCGCCTCTCGAGTTCCCAGAGAAAATAACTCTGGGTCACGGTGACAGTGGAATCTGCTCATTTGTGAGGTTAATTTTCCCAGAATGCCGAATCCAATGGACAAACAGGCCCTCCACACAAAGAATCCAGCAGCAGAGAGAGGTCAAGAGGGGGGAGACAAAGGGGGATTTGGAGAGGCTGAGGAGAAAGTGGTGTTTTTATGTGTGTGTGTGTGTGTGTGTGTGTGTGTGTGTGTGTGAGACAGGGTGGGCGTCTGGGTGTTGTGTTTTCAGAGTGTTCTGGCAGGTGGGCAGAGAGAGGGTTAGGGCGCATGTTTAGGCAGGACAAAGTGTGTGTGTGTGTGTGTGTGTGTGTGGAGGGGGGAGAGAGGATGTCATTTGGAGAAAACAGGTTGATGTGTGTGTTTGTGGGGTTTAATGGGGGCTGAAGGGGAGGAGGCGCAGCAGGTGTGGAAAAGTGTTTTATTGCAGGGTGTGTGTGAGTGTGTGAGAGTGAGTATACGGGCAGGCTCAAGACGTAAAGGAGAAAGCTGGTTTAGGGCCACTAAAGGCAGGGATATCTGTGTGTGTGTGTGTGTGTGTGTGTGTGTGTGTGTGTTTGTGTGTATGGGGGGTTGATTGGGTGAGAGTAGGGTGTTTTGTGTGGGTTGGTTTTCAAAGATGTTTGATGAAGTGCTGACTGAGTTCCTGATCCTCTCAGTGTGCTCTGCCAGACCCTATCCCCCAACCACAAACACACACACACACACACACACACACACTTTATAAAGGTATAACACTCCTCGCTGTCATTTTACCTGCTCCCATTTCTCTCCAAAGATATTCAAAGCCACATTGCCTTTCACCATACCCTTAGTGTGTGTGTGTGTGTGTGTGTGTGTGTGTGTGTGTGTGTGTGTGTGTGTGTTGAAGTATTATATGTCTACGAGTATGTTCCGTTGTACATTTGAAGGGCAGCGGGCCCCAGACATTGCATCCTTGAGCTCCAGAGGGAATTGAAAAAAAAAAAACAGGATCTAAACATTTTCAAGGATGTTCTACTGAGAGTGTACTCAAGCCACACACTCACACACACACACACACACATACTTTCTCTCTTTCACGACGGCATCCTGAAGAAACGCTTCATAAATCAGAACCCCGTCCATCTGTCCCCAACCCACTCCCTGTTCCAGCGGAGTGACTGAGGACACGTCTCTGTTTTATTCCTCAGCGACCGCGCAGATGGGGTTTCAGAGCCAGCCTCGAGGATGTGAAACACGATATGAAAGGAAGTGTTGGATAAAATACTGAGCTTCATAAGACTGAGCAGCTGAAAGAAGACACCACCAAGTCGAGAGATCCCCCCCCTCAAACCATCATGGTGGAAGAAAAAGAGAGAGAGCGAGAGAGAGAGAGAGTGAGGGGAGGCAATTTTCCTATCTTTTTCTTCACTCATACCCTCAACTTTAACGTTCAGCACATTTAATCCGTTCCACTCCCAGCAACAGTGGATAATGGTGAAACCAGTCAACGGAGCTTTATGGATTGCGTGTGTGTGATGAAAAGTTACACTAGCCTCCCGTAGCCACTGTAATCCCTGAAAATACAACAGGAGAACACATCGCACTCCTAATCGCTCTCCCCACACGCTTAACACTGCCATCTATCCATCACTCCTTAATCCGCATGCTCCAAGGAGACATGGCGTCACAAATTGATAACACTCCATTTGATGGGATTACATTTTAACCACCACCACCCACACCACCCACCTTCCTCCTTCCTCCTTTCCCCCTCTCCCCCTCTCCTCCTCGATGGCTCATCCACCTAGATGATGGAGGATAATGGGTGAAGAGGGTTCTCAAGCACCCCTTTCACTTGGTGGCCACCTTCACAAGAGGATTCGGCCGGCTTAGGAAATCGGGCTGTGTTACTCTTGGGGATAATGAGCATTTTTCTGGGGTTGCAGCCGATCCACCATTTAAACCTCTCTTTTAGAGACCCCCCCCCCCCCCGCCATGTCTCCCATGAATACACAAACACCAGCAGCTCTGCTCTCCATTTGCATGGGGGATGATGAACCCTCCTGAGGGGGGGCGGGGATTAGTTACGCCTCCTTCTCCCCGCGGATGTTGGGGGCCGTAATGTGTGTGTGTGTGTGTGTGTGTGTGTGTGTGTGTGTGTGTGTGTGTGTGTGTGTGTGTGTGTGTGTGTGTGTGTGTGTGTGTGTGTGTGTGTGTGTGTGTGTGTGTGTGTGTGTGTGTGTGTGTGTGTGTGTGTGCTCTCTCCACCACCTCAGGCTGGCTCTGAGCAGGAGTCAGCTGCACACAAGAGCCGACGTAGCTGGCTAGTTCTTAATAGCACCAAAGTTTTCCCTTCTGAGGAAAGTTCCGGCAATGTTGGCCATTGTTACCTGTAGGCAAAGAAAGTGTAGTAGAAACGGCAGTAGGGGGAGGGAGGCGGAGAAGTTGGAACGAGGAAGACAGGAGGGAGCGCATTTGAATCAAATCATACGGGGTCATTTACCTCATTAATTAATTAAGACCTTTGTCAGGTTTTTAATGGCACACACGACACACTGGAACACACACGTGCATATATGGAGGCCACACAGGACACATACACACACACACACACACACGCAGGTAAGCCTGAGGTCGCGGTGAATTTATTTTCTGCTTTTTCCCATCCTGGACCGTCCTTCCTCAAGGACCCCCCAGGAGCAGTGGGCAGCTTGTAGCGCCCGGGGACCAAGTGAAGTGAACTGTCCATCTTTGGTCAGGGATGGACATGTGTTCTGTTCTTTTGCATGTTTTATGCCTTAGTGGAGGAAACCCCTTGTGAACACGGGGAGAACATGCAAACTCCACACAGAAAGGCCCGGGAGATAGATTTCAGGGTCTGCACAAAACCCCCTATCTTTCATAAGTCAATCTTCTGATCTCACGCAGGGGGCCCCCTGCAACCGTCTGCAATGCCAGGCTTAGTTTGTAGCATGTGGAGAACATGTTCTCTATTGTGTTCAGATGTAAACTTCTAATCGACGTTTAATCAGCGCGAACATCATTACACTCAAATAAGGAAACAATGAGATGAAAAAGCAAGCATCGCCCATCACTCACTGCACGCTCCACAATGGGTTTGTTTGAAAAGTTAGTTCTGGCACTGACAGAGGAGTGCTATTTTAATGCCAATAAAAATCAAATAAATACTGCATTTCAAATGCCCCTTGTGATGGCTTTCTAACAAGCTGGAACGCCGTGTGATTGTTCCGTAAACGTAAACATGGCCTTTTCCCTTTCAGCTCTGTGGGAACTTCCCTCAAACGTGAATAATTCCAAATGTGCGAGGGCTCTTGTGTGTGTTCACTGCATGTTGCATCTGAGTGTGTGTGTGTGTGCATGTGTTTGTGTGTGTGTGTGTGTGTGTGTTTCTATGAGTGGTGAGTGTGGAAATGATTCTCTGAACAAAAGAGGTATAGAACGACTTTCTGAGATTCTCCGCTATCAGCCATGATAATCGTGCACGTTGCGACAGACTTGTATCTCTCTGACCTCCACTCCAACATCCCCCCCCGCCACCCAGACACACGCACACACGCACAAACACACAGGTCACGAGCTGCCCCGCCTGCTCTCAGCCCGGCTCTCGTCAGCATCCATACCGCCAAACGCGATTAGTGATGACCCCGTTTTCCAGCAGCTGTAGCCGCCACGGCCACCACCGCCTGTGCGTGTCGACGGCCGTGCGTCTGGTGCCGTGATAAAAGCCACCACCGTCAGCAGTCCGCCTGACCAGGCTGAGGGGGGGGGGATTCTCAGAAAACTTCGCACCATGAATGTGTGCCCTGACGCCCATCCCCTGGAGCTTGTGTCTCTACTGTAGTGATCAGAGAGGCTGTTGTGTAGCATTCTCCCCTCCACAAAAGGGTCACGCAAAAAAGGCCATCAAACAGTACATCAAACACATTGTACATTGAGTTCAGAGAAAAGAAAGTGCCCTAAAACCTTTTACTCATGATGAAAGGTATCCTGTAACTTTTTTTACAAAAGAAAGGCGCTAATATCGTTCACCGTTTCGCCGAAGGGTTTCATATATTCCGTATGAAATCCGAGACGGTGCCTCAGGCATAGATGCTTTTTTAACACAGCCGTGTCTTTTTTGTTTCCCGAGAGTGTGAGATCTGCGCCTGGCGTGTCACGCCTGTGGTTACCAGGGAACAATGCCGCATTTGTAGCCGATGATGGGAGACCTGTGAAGATGGACGACATGGCCAGGGAGAGTGTAAGGGAGGGGGGAGGGGGGTGCTATTTGTTTGAATGGAGCCTCCTCCTCCTCCACCGCTGCCACCAACAACAATAACAACAACAACAACAACCAGCTCTCTCCTCAATCTAGCTTTACCTCAAATAAACATGCTCTCTCCTGTTGGTTTGTCATTACCATCACTTTAGCCTGTTTCAGCATTCTCTTCCATGCCCTTCCCCCAACCACAAACACACACACACACACACACACACACACACAGACACATATAAACGAGGAACAGAAACACTCCACAGACCACACACACACACACACTCACAGGATACTTAATGAGAAAAACAGAGGAAGTAAGTGAGAGAGAAAGAGAGAGAGAGAGAGAGATGTGAATTGAAGGTGAACTGGAGGAGAAGAGATAACAAGGAAGAGACGGATGAATGAGGAGATGGACGGAAGAAGAGAAGGGATGACAGAGTGACGGGGTGATGGTTTTCAGACGGGAGGTGTCTCAGTGGGGTCAGCGAGGACAGACGGAGAGAGCGAGCAGAGGAAAGAGAGCAATGGAGATGGGCGAGCAACACAAGTCACAACATGTCACCCATAACACACGCTCCAGTTCCGGGGCTGATCTGTTCAAACGCTGACCCACCATAAAGCCCCCTTTAAAACTGGTGAAATAAACTTTAAAAAACACCAGTTGGGTTACTCCTCACTTTTGATTTGCTCCCACAAATCCACAAAAGCGAAAGGAAAAAAAATTGAACTAAATAAATACAATAAAAACATTATATTATATTATATCTATTCTAAATAAATGGATAGATATACATACAGTACACTTTTGCAATAAATCCAAGTATATATGTATTACGAGGGGCTGTGTGGACAGCTCAGCATCCAGGAAGCTGTCATGGTTTGGCAGCGTCTCTGGCCCCTCTGCCTGCGCTCCTCTGGGCTAGCGGCGGCGGCAGCGGTAGCATTAGCGGTGGCGTAACCGGAGCGGTTCCTCTCCCAGAGAGGGGGGCAGGAGTAGCGGCGACCGCAGCCCAGCGCAGCGCTGCGGCGTCCTGCTAAATGGCCTCTGTGGATGAACGAGCTGGTGGGTGAGTCTGACAAGAGGGAGAACACACAGGGGAAATCATGCAGGGGCCAAGACTCAGCTGATCTAGTGGCACTCCCAATGAATTATACATTAACCTTTAGTCATTTATAAGGCATCTATAATGCATTATAGGCCACCAATAAGGCCGTATGACGCACGGTACGGTCAGCAGTTATAAGCATGCATAACTAACTGCGTTCACTTTTTCATTCGGAGGAAGTAAGACGACACAGATCTTTTCCTGAGAGACACAGGACACTGTTTTTCTTTTACATTCTTTTTTTTCTCTTTAACACATTTGACTGCAGGTTACTTTTTTTGTCGCAGGCGTGTCTTTTGTGTCCTCCATTTTAATTAAGTCACTTTCATTAATTTTATAACTCATGTAAAGTCTGTTATTGCTTCTTTCTCTGTCATTCTCCACAAATCACTCATCGGCCATAAGTTTGCAGTGCCGCTGGCCATTCACTTAGGAGAGGGGAGAGGGGTGGACAATATGTGAGGGGGGGGGGGGGGGGTCTTTCTGATCAAAGGCAACCCCCCCCCCACCACCACAACTACCACTACCCCCACCCCACTGCTGCAGCTCACACTAACATGCACACAAACCCGTCGCTGACTTTCCCCCACCACAAACACACAGACAGACATGTATGATCTCGAACGAACATACACACACACATTAACACGGCACCACATCCACAGATTCAGCCACAGCCACATCCACACACACACACACACACACACACAGACACCGCACACACACACACCGCACACACACACTGACCCATTAGTTGGTGGGGTCATGACCATGTGGGAATGGCAGGCCCTGGTGCTCCTCTCATAAGACCTGCTACTGACAGACGGGCTGATAGAGGGGCTGCTGTCCGGAGCCTGCTCATTGAGGAGCCACAGTGTGTCACAACAGATTAAACTCTCATTACTCACGCACCCTGCCCCTCGCACGACACACCAGCCTGCAGGTGTGTGTGTGTGTGTGTGTGTGTGTGTGTGTGTGTTTCTATATGTTCATGTTTGCGTGTGTCGGTTTGTGTATAAAGATGTTAAGTTTAATCTAGTTGCCTTTTCTCTCCCGCTCTGTTGATTTGTTTAGTGATCAAGAGTGATCTTGAGCCAGCCCACCGTGACTGAAGTTTGGGGAAGCATTGGATGCTCTTAATGGAACAATTACATACGCGCACACATATGGTTACATTTGATGACCATTAGATAATTGATGGCAAAACAATTATTACTGGTGTGTGTATAAATAATGAAATAAATACAATGTGATATTTTGGTTATTGATATGTGATTATGTTTGTCTTGAATGAGCGCAACCCTTTTAAAGTCAACTCGAAGGAAACTGCACAGAATAGCCTTTTCCCCTCCCCTCGTCTCTGTTCTTGCTGTCTTAAGCTAAATCTGTCTCTTTCACCCCCTTACTGAAGTGGGCTAAAAATAAATGACCCGTGTCAGACAAAAGTTGTGCTGAGCTGAACTGTACCAGGTCGAACTGGGCTGCTTGCTTCTCTCTCTCTCTCTCTCTCTCTCTCTCTGTCTCGCTCTCTCTTTTTCTCTTTCTATATCGATTTGTGTGTGTGTCTTTTTGTACACGTGTGTGTGTTTTTGCTCTATCTTTCTACATGCACACAGATACACACACAGAGAAACACACACACACACACACACAGAAAGACACCATACTGACACCCACACACACACATGTCCTCTAATTGTCAAACTTTCCCCGGTGTGTGGAGGTGGGGAGGGTGGGTGAGCTGAAGTGTCAGCAGAAAAGAAAACAAAGTCTACCTACGGGATCCTCTTCTTCAGTAAGCAAAGCTCTGCTCAACCCTCCCTCCCTCCCTCCTCTCCTCTCTTCCCTCTCTCTCTCTCGCTGCTTGCTTTCCTCCCTCCCCCTCTCTCTCTCACTCAGTCTCTCTCTCTCTCTCTCACGCTTGTTGCCCTCTCTCTCCCTCTCTCCTCTTCTCTCTTTCCACTCTCTCTCTCACCCTCAGCTGGGTAGGACGTGTTTCAGCGCTGCGTTGCAGACAGATAGAGTGTGTGAGCGTGTGTGCGTGTCCAGAGTCGGTGTGTGTGTGTATGCGCGCGAGGCAGGGAGTTGCTGTAGTTTGGAGCTTAATAGCTGGACTGGACTAGACTGCACTGGGCTCTGTGTCTTTTTCCATGTGGACTTTTCTTCTCTTTTTTTAGGTTTATTCTTCCATTATTTTTGCTTTTTAAAGGGAGAATACAGGAGGACTGAAGCTGGGACTGTTTCAAGAGAGATAGACACCAGAGTGAAGAGAGATTGAAGATACATACTGCAGAAGGGGTGTTTGAGCTTACAAAAAGCACACACACAGAGAGCACTTAACACACACGCACGGTCTCTCTGCTTTTGAGAACTCTGTGTGTCTGTGTCTGTATATATATATATATATATATATATATATATATATGAGTGTGTGTGTGTCAGTGTTCATTCTCTGAGTATGTGGATGTGCTGCTCGCTCGGTCAGCTCTCTCTGGCCGGCAGGGTTGCAGCGATGTGATCGGCGTCTGCCGCGGCTGCTCTGACCCACATCACCTGTTCCCTTCCCCCAGGGTCTGCCTCCTGAATCGGACCTGCGCTGGAGCTCCGCTCCTGGACCAGAAGTCCTCACTCACTCACTCTCTAACTGGACCTCTGGCGAATCTGTGAGTGTGTGTGTGCCATTGCGAGTGTCTGAAAGAAAAGAAAAAAAAGGACAAAAAAAAGAGAACTCACATCCAGTCGGAACCATGGACTACCTCTGTCGGATTTTACTACTGCTGACCGCAACGGTGCTACTGGGCAGGACAGACGCCCTGCCAGCCAAGAGTAACGTTCCTCGCCTGAAGCTGTCCTATAAAGGTGAGAAACCCGGAGTAGAGTTGTGTGTGTCTGTATGTGTCTGTATGTGTGTGTGTGTGTGTGTGTGTGTGTGTGTTAAGGGATTCTGCTTGTGCGGACACTGCGTTCTGCTACACTGGTCTACAGGGGTACAAAGCGCTGGGGCAGAGGGACTGGGAGATTGTGGCGCTGGGATCTGATTTGCAATTAGATGGATGTGATGGGAGACCATTTAAGAGTTGTCTTTGTCACTATGAGGTGCAGAAAATGATAACAGTGGTTAACTGTGGTTAAATTAGCCTTGGGATTATTTGTGTTGCTAATGCTTTTTGCCTTATCTGTGTAGATGGTCTTTTTGGAAGAAGTAAAATTGTCAGGGCTAAACAGCTTGAATGAATTAGCTTTTTGTGCTGAAAGTTATTTTTTTTTTTAATTATAAATTGCTGAAAATGTGCAGCCTGTTACAAAACTAATTTAGTAAAATATACAAATATTTTACAATATGTCTAGCATTTATTTATATCTAGCATTTATTTATTTCTCTGTATATTTACACATACATACATACATATATATATCAGTACATAAAGGTCCTCCCCTCATAAAAGATCAGGACATGCAGGTACACTAGCGAGTCTCACACCTGGAAGGTTGTTCTGTGGAAGTGGACCTGACCACAGCTGCTCCCACTTAAATGCACTCAATATACATATTTTACCATGTTGGGTTTGTGCCACATGATGGTATTCAGCATGTCTACGTCTCAGTGTCTGACGCAGATATCCGTTCTTAAGTGAAAGTGTGTGTGTGTGTGAGAGAGTGTGTGACTGTGTGGGCGAACACATTTCTGCACATGTGGGTCTTTGTATGCTTATACGTATGTGCATGCAGGCTTTCAATTTATTTAAATTTCCAAAATCTATTAATTGTAATTGTATTGATAATTATCTTCCCCTAATCACATACACCAACAACACTCAGAGACTTCAGCACAGCCGGCACTTTTCCAATTCTTTGAGATGCATGGAGAGGCACAGGGAATTCCTCCGGTCAAAGCATCCCCACCCTCTGAGCTGTGTTTGTGGCTGGAGTGGTGAGCTGTGGCTGGAGGCTG
>NC_045154.1:30760535-30763035 GCF_900700415.2 Clupea harengus
GTGTGTGTGTGTGTGTAGGTGTGTGTGTGTGTGTGTGTGTGTGTGTGTGTGTGTGTGTAGGTGTGTGTGTGTGTGTGTGTGTGTGTGTGTGTGTGTGTGTGCCCTTTGAGCCTGGGTTCCGGGGCAGGATAACAATAACAGACTTATATAAATATCAGCCAAAGGGGCCTAACCATATCATCGCCATGACAGGCAGCACGACAGGAGTGTGTGTGTGTGTGTATGTGTGTTTGCTATCCATTCTTGTTATCAACTGTGTGTGTCTCTGTGTGTGTGTGTGTGTGTGTGTGTGTGTGTGTGTGTGTGTGTGTGTGTGTGTGTGTGTGTGTGTGTGTGTGTGTGTGTGTGTGTTTCAGCCTCCATACACCAATGAAGTCTGCAACTCTAAAAAGTAGCACTGACCAACCCGGGTGTAAAAGTTAGAATAATCTTATTTTTGCAAAATGAGACTTTGAGAGAAAGGTCACAAGTGTGCTGCTTTTTGTTCATAGAGATGTGTGTGTGTGTGTGTGTGTGTGTGTGTGTGTGTGTGTATGGCTGTACGTCTGGGTTCTTGCATGTAAGATTAATCATGTTTTTGTAGGGTTGGCCGGTATGTTTGGGATCAGGCAGGGGGTGTGACTCGAGGAAGTCTCCCCGATTAAGCTTTTAATACATTGAAACGTAAAGAATCTCAAGTCGGAAATTCGATTAATGTGGTTGCCTGTGTGTGTGTGTGTGCGTGAATGTGTGTGATGTTAGTATTGGGGTATGTAAGTGGTTTCCAAATTCTACCGCAGTGTATCACTGCACTCAAGTCTTTAATAAATAGCAGAAGTCCCATATTCAAGTATGCAGGCCAACTAGGGTGTAAAAAAGTAATAACTCCTAGGGGCAGTTCAAATAGTGACAATAGTTGCTTTACCACATAATACCATGTCAACATACTCTTCCCTCAGGCCACAATGAGTGCAGTGTATTTGAGATGTAATATGCTCTTTTCTGTTTCAATGCCCAGAGGTCAATCACATATCAATCAGCTTTCCAAAAACACATGCACATACACACACTCAAACACAAGCCATCATATTCATCCAACAACCTTGCTGAACTCTACTCTTCTCCACAGATGCATGTGATGTACAGTGAAAAGAAAACAATCAGCTCTAAACACACACACACACGCTCACACACACACACTTACACACACACACACACACACACACACACACACACACACATGGCCTGCAGTGCTGTATGTAGGGTAGAGAGTTTATTTTTATCAGCCTCAGATGGGACTGCCTCTCTCTCCATCTGCCCTCTCCTCTCAGTCCATTGTTCCTGAATACATCTGTGTCCTGAGAGAGAAAGAGAGAGAGAGAGAGAGAGGCAGAGAGAAAGAAAGAGAGAGAGAGAGAGAGAGAGAGAGAGAGAAAGAAAGAGGGAGGTAGAGCGAGAGAGAGGCAGAGAGAGAGAGAGAGAGGCAGAGAGAGAGAGAGGGGGAAAGACAGCACATTCAAGAGAGATGATAGTGTAGATGTCAGAGGTTGTATAAGCTGGAGAGAGAGTGTACATGTGTGTCTGCACGACCACGTGTGTGTTTACAGAGATTAAACTGGCTCAGGGAAAAATGGCAGTAGATGAGAATGTGTAGCACTAAAGAGAGAGAGAGAGAGAGAGAGGAGTGTTCTACATTGTGGAATGGCATGAGTGACTCACGAATCGGGCTTAGGTCAGTTTGAGTTGGCCCTTGTCTTGTATATTTTATATGGCTTATTTCCGTTTGAGCCGAGCTGAGATGGATTGAAGGATAAAATACATAAATCAACATGTCAACAGGTTGGCTCCGGACAGGAAACTGTTTGTATGGCTTTGAGACATGCAAGAGCCAGAGAGAAGGAATGTAGATTTTAATACTGATTTCTACAGCAGAAATCTGACATTATGTTGTTTTCCAATCTTTTCTTCTTCCTTCTCCACTCATCTCTCCTCCCCTCTCATTTTCTCTCCTCTCCTCTTTTCTCTCTTCTTCTATCCCCTCATCTCCTCTCCTCTCCTCTCCTCTCCTCTCCTCGCAGTAATGACAGTGCTACACAGATTGGTGCCATTCCGATGGCTGCTGAGTGTTGCTCTCCCTTTGGAAGCCACTTCCTGATTGTATTACACGCCTGTGAGCAAAAGTTTAAAACAGTCTGTGGTTAACCCAGTAATACCAGGCAGAAGTGGAGCATCTCTCTCTCTCTCACTCCCTCTCACTCTCTCTTTCTCACACACACACACACACACACACACACACACACACACAACACATACACACACACACATGCTCACTATCTATTTATCTCGGTCATTCTCTCAACAGCGAAGGAAAAATGGGATATTGTATGTCTGACTCACATATTAGACCCAGCAGCCTGGCCCTAGAAATGAGTCAGCCGGTAAGCAAAAACACATGTCAAATCTCCACATAGCATCACTAGCACGCCCCTAGGACAGGACGTATGGACGGCAACTGCTAAAC
>NC_045154.1:30768035-30773035 GCF_900700415.2 Clupea harengus
TCAGGGATATCTTAGAGTGACATGAATTATAGTCAAGGAACACAATGTAAATACAAGGGATAATGTTAAAGAAGCGTAATTCATTGACATAAACTGACTATAACCCTCAGCATTCACCATGACTTTCGGTATATGAATACTGACAATCATGAATTGTGCTAACTAATGCTCTAGCAAATGCTCATCGAATAATGATGCCAGGCAACAGTGGGTTCGATCTGTTATCTCACCGATTGTGTCACTGCTGTGATTGTGTACACACACTCAGCATGGGCAGAAATGCCGTCATTTGATTTGTTGTCAAAGATAGACGGGCAGTCCACAGTATCCCTCGATAGAACGTCTCAGCGTGCAGATTTGGCCACAGGCAAGAGCGCTGGGCTTTCCTGAGCGGGTTTATGGTGCTAACATTCTCGGTGTAGCCACAGGTTAAGTTTTGCACAGCTGCTGTGACAGCTGCAAACCATACCAACGCCACCAGCCAACTCTTCAGAGAAATCGGTCACAATTCATAAACAAGTTTGCTACTTCTTGCCAGTTATGTTTAAAAAAAAAAAAACAATGGTCAAGGACACTTCTGGTCTCAAACGGAAGAACTAGACTTTACACGTACTTTGTACAGATGTGAGAAATAATATTGCGGGAAGAAGGACATTTTACACAAACTGCTCCAGCTCATGTTGGTGTGAATAATCAATTATGCACGATGACTTACGGACTCGACAAGCTGAGTAAAATAATGTGCTTAAAGAATGTACATTGTGCATTGAGTTACACTGGCCGTGGTAATGGGCCTTACTGCCTGTTGTGGGACCACACACTGGTCATGTGTTCCCTTGCGATACTGAAATAACACCCGAGTGGGAATGCTGTTCTTTGCATGTCATTGAGGTTCAAATTACTGACTTTGAATCACATTCTCTCTTTCATTACGTGCACTGCTGAGGCAAAGCACCAAAGTCAGCTTGTCAATTTGGCTTTGCAACAGTTTTATGGACAATTGGATTGTATGTGGAAACCTTTACTTAAGACGTGATCTTGCTTAAAGAAAACCGAAATAGCATCCCTTTTAACTCTCATGTGCAAATTACTCACACAAACACCTACTCTCAAGCACACACACACATGTACACACATACATACACACACACACACACACACACACACACACACACACACACACACGCACACAACCACACTTTTTACAGGTCTGCGGGTGGAAGGGTGGAAGTGTGAGGTGTTTTGGTGAGGTTTTGTTCTCTCTGACCGGTCAGGGTGAGAGCGAGGGAGGCAGTGTGTGTATGTCACTGTGTGTATGTGAATCTGTGAGAGTGTATGTGTGAGTGTGTGTGTGTGCGTGTGTGTGTGTATGTGTGTGTGTGTCTGTGTGTGTGTGCTTCTGTTAGAATGTGTGTACTTCTAAGCTTTCTGCCATAAATCGTGGTGACTCAGGTCACCTTCAGTACATGCAGTAGGCGGCAATGACAAATTTCCCTCAGCCAAACTCACACTTCCACGCAGCCAGGAAAACCAGAGCACATGGCAACACATTGATATTCTGCTCTAGTCCTCCCTCACAGTTTGGGTGTGTTTACCTTTTACCCAAACCACGCCGTTGCCATCAACCAAATGGCAAATGAATATTATTTCTCTCCTGCTGTTCAATACAATTAGAGGATTTCATCACATCATGTTTGCATTGTCTTAACAGTTAGGTAGAATGGATATGGTCAACAGAAGCAGATATTTACGGAAAGCATTTACATTTGCAAATAACAAATCAAACATTATGTAGACAACAGTGATTGAACTTGGGAGCAAATCGGAATGATGCCTTGCAATCATTCTGCAAAGAAATGATTTAATCGCAAAGTGTAACTACTTCAATAAAATTAGATCCTTACGTTGGTGAGCTTGGTGGCAGTTTTACACAATGTGTGATTAACAAAGATCATTTGTGAAGACCTTGTTTGTACTAAATGTAAATACTAAAGGTTTTGTGTGTCCTTTATGGTTTTCCACAGACATGCTGGAGTCCAACTACCTGGTCACCTTGAGTGGACTGACCAACAGCTCAGCCTATCACACCTTCCTGCTGGACGAGGAGAGGGGCCGTCTGTTTGTGGGAGCCAAAGATTACATCTTCTCGTTCGACCTGGTGGACATCACTATGAACAATCAATCGGTAAATATCAAAATGCTTATTTATATAGAGAAAGGAAGGAGGAGAGGAGAACATTGAAGGAGAGGAGATCAAAAATGGTGATCACCTGGGTGCTTTCTTTTTCTCTCTCTCTCTCTCTCTCTCTCTGTCTCTCTCTCTCTCTCACACACACACACACACGCACACACACACACCTCCACACGCAGGAACACACCATGACAAGACAGGTTGACAGGGCAATGAAAGTGCAGGTCTGATTGGAAAATGAAAGTGTGGAAGTGCTGTCGCACTGATGATCTCTGGTAGGCAAACAGTTGAAGATTGGCCTGTTTGGCCTGCCGTACTTTTCTCACACACACACACACACACACACACACACACACACACACACACACACTGGAGGTGTATAGAGATGTCAGTATCTGTATCTGAAGACCATAAGTGAGCATGGTGGAAGTCACATTAAATATAAATTATTTTATGTTTGTATTTTAAAACCTAATATTCTTTGACAATGCTATTGTTGTCAAATGTATCTAATATTTAAAGGGCCAATATGTAATACATTGACTTTACTAAATCCTCAAATGACCATGATATGTCATCAGAGATTAAGGAAAAGTAGGAAACTGAAATACTGGCTTCTCCAACAACAATGCTACAGCTAGTATATTCTCCTTTTCACATATCTGTTCCGGAGCGGAATGTCTGTTTGGGCCTGTGTGATTCCGCCCACCGCCCATTTCTCCAGTACCATTTTTACAACCCCGGGTTGCCAGATAAGAACGCGAAAACAGCATGCGACCGCCATGGACGTAAGCAAACGAACTGGACCAACAGAGATAACGTTTAATTCTACCCGACCTAAAAAAGCCTGGCCATCCTTCTGAAAAGCTGCATGATCAGAGACATAGTAAAATGCGGGGAAATATTGGAGGTGCATTCTTTTTTTTTTTATGGAGGAAATGAACACATACGGTTAAAAATGACAGGTGATGTACAAGTTGCGGGGGTGTTGGAAAGATATCCTGCTGCTTTTGTTTCGCTAGCGCTCCCTTAGTGAAGCTCTCAGCCAGATGCCTGCTGTGCGCTGACTGACTCGGTGGGAGCGACTACATAATATAACAATCACTTTTTCAATAATGTGAGATACCTGAAATGACTAGTGTTAGTGAAATCAAAGTCTCATGTTGCAAAGAGAATTTTTAGCTTTTTTTAGCTTGTGACCACCGCAAACATCGATGCACAGACATGTCAATCATGGAGCAGATTTTTTTCTTTCCGAATAATAAAAAACAGCTTCCATCGCTTTATTTGTGCTTTCCTGAATAATATATTTCAGTTCGGGTACATCCCACACACACACACACACACACATTAGCAAATGTGCAACATTTTATTGTTGAACATTTTACTTTTTCTGGCTATTTACTGGCACTTTTAATTTCCCATATGAATCAATTTGGCTATTCCTTTAATATTTTTCACACACACACACACACACACACTCACACACACACACACACACACACACACACACACACACACACACACAAACAAACACACACACACACAGACGCAGGGGAATCTGTGTCTTCAGTAAAGGCGGTATGAATATTTCAGAGGCGAGCTGTCACCCAGGCAGCACACGGCTCCCTTCAGCTGCATGCCTCAGCCGCACACACACCTGGTGAATAATAGAAATCAATGCCAAACAAAATGGAGACAGATTGCATTGTGGGCCACCCCAGCGGACACAGCTGCGGTGTGCTCCGACCTGGGAAGTATCCCTCCACAGCCTTCCCAAAGAAATGGTTTGGTTTTAATAAAAAAGCTTCATGGGTAGGCGTTGACATTTATAGAGGCTTGGCGTAGCCATGGGTTAATGTTGGTGCTTTGCGTCTTCTTGTCTAATTACAGTAAAGTGGCTGGTAGAGAGATTGATTGGTTTCGTTCGAGACAGCTCATTCCCCGGATTGAAAAACCTTAATTTAATGGCTGATTGAGCAGTTCATTTAGAAGCCCTTACCCGAGACAGTGAGATGGAGAAGAATACCTGTAGACAGACAGTGCACATCTCGGTGAAGTGGCTCCGGTACTGAGATGCGGTTTCACCGATTTACTTTGGGAGCATTTATGCCATAGCGTCTCCCCTTTTTCGTTCACGTTTTCTTTTGAACCGCAGATCACTCCTTTAAACAAACAAAAATTTGTTGAAAGACTGACATTTGCTCTATCTCTCTCTCTCTCTCTCTCTTTCTTCTTTCTCTCTCTCTTTCTTCTTTCTCTTTTTTGTTCAGTGCACAAAGGCAGGTGGGACATGGTCTATTCATACAACATGCAATATTTATGGAGCAAAAGCCTCTCATCTGCTGTGGTGTTAGTATACATAAATGACAGGTAAAGAGATTGTGCGAGAGAGTGAGAGTAAGGCAGGGAGACCGAGAGAAGAGAGGGAAGGGAGAGAAGAAAAGAAAAGAAGGTGGCTGTACCTGCCTCTGTCTCACGCTAGGAGCAAGGGCAAGAGTGGGGTGTGGAGGGGAGGGGAGGGGAGGGGAGGTGGGGAGACTCCTCATTGAGCAGCATCTGTTTCAGGGGTTGGGGGAGAGGAAGAAAGGGCCGGGGCAGAGCACACGGCATCTGTTTCAATGAGAACCCAGGCCAGGCCAAGAGGCTGCAGGCGTCCTGGAAGCTGAAAAAAGGCTGGCCCATCCATCTGATCCAGGCTGATTTTGGTCCATTAAGATTCTATCATGCCCGCCTTTCTCTTTTACCTTCAATTTACTTTTCTTTGTATCTCTCAAACCCCTCTCTTGCGCTAAACTCCTTCTATCTC
>NC_045154.1:30780535-30793035 GCF_900700415.2 Clupea harengus
TACCGACTTACGTTCTCTCTGTCTCTCCCCCTTTCTCTCTCTCTCTCTCTCTCTCTCTCTCTCTCTGTTTCTCCCCCCCTCTCTCTCTCTCTCTCTCTGTCTCTCCCCCCCTCTCTCTCTCTCTCTCTCTCTCTCTCTCCCCCTGCTCTCTCTGTCTCTCCCCCTCCCCCTCTCTCTCTTTCTCTCTCAGAAAAATATTGTCATTAACCAGAAAGTAGAATGAAATGAAAACATCAAAACATGACGAGATCATGTTCCTACCATGGTGGAACAAAACGATGTTATTGTCTGCATGTCAGGTTTTTAAATATGTCCTGGGGGGGGGGGGGGGGGGGGAGGGGCACAAGACTGAGCTGTGTGTGTGTCTGTGGCAGTAGGCTGACTGGTTTTGTGTGTGTCGTGTGTATTGCTTGAGCAGATCCCCGGTTCGTCGGCGTCCACCTCATCTCGGAGAGTGATAACCCCGAGGATGACAAGATCTACCTGTTCTTCCGTGAGAATGCCATTGATGGAGAACACGCCGGCAAAGCCACTCACGCCAGGATTGGCCAGCTGTGTAAGGTGAGAGTGAGGGCTTCATGGAGTTTTAATATCCTGTAGGGGGGAAGCTGTGGCTTGACCTTCAGCACTCACTTATATTATGAAATAGTCACCCCAACACAACCATGCATTCAGAAGTACTCATGGATATGTGGAACCATTCACAATGCATGCAAACACAAACAGACACGTAGGCACACACTCACACACACACACACACACACACACACACACACACACACACACACACACACACAAACTTTTCTGTCTATTTCACATCCACACACATGCTCTCTCTTGCCCTTAATCTCTCTATCTCTCTCATACACACACACACACACACACACACACACACACACACACACACACAGACACAGAGACACATACACACACACACACACACACACACACACACTTGAGACCTAAATGCCTTTCAGATTTTTCAAAGTTTTTTTTCTTTCTGTTCTTTGACGGCGCTCCCATCGACACCCCTGAGTTTGAGACTCCATGTGAAGCGTCAGCAAACCCACAGCGAAGAATAACAAAGACAGCACTGTACAACTTATGTGTGAATCTGGCAGCCGTTTGTGGTTTAAGGGCATCTCTGTGTATGGGTGCAGGGGAAAAAGGTGTTCTCAATTATGCCTCTCGGCCCATATTCCGGCATAGCTGGAATTCTCGTCACTCCAGCCAGGGACAACAATCTATTCTTTATGCCGAAAGGAATCTCGGTTTCTGACACGAGTTTCTCCGTCAGTTGTTGTGTGATGTAAATAAGCAACGCTGCTCTCTGTGTGTGTGTGTGTGTGTGTGTGTGTGTGTGTGTGTGTGTGTGTTTTGTTTAATAGTCACCAGATCTCCTGATGAAAGATAAACAGATACAAAAATAACTTGACGTCAGCCAGCACTGACAGTTTCCCACCTAAACATTGCTAAGGTGTGGCGATACCTCTTATGACTGAGGCTATTGTTTTATGGGCACTTCCTGTTTTTTTTCCCATGGAGGTTAAAAATACATTCATCATCAGCCTAGAGACATGCAAGGCCCTCTAATGTTTGACACCAATTAGACTCTAGCCAATGTTCTGTTGTTTTTCCCCCCGCCTATTTTGTTGATAACTGTGGTCATCATGTTTGTGTGTGTGGGTCTTGATGCACTATATTTCTTTCATTTGTGACAGAATGACTTCGGAGGCCACAGAAGTTTAGTAAACAAGTGGACAACATTCCTCAAAGCACGGCTGGTGTGTTCTGTTCCGGGCTTCAACGGCATCGACACACACTTTGATGAGCTGCGTGAGTCTCTACCGTACCAAACAAACTGTTTGTGCATGTGTTGACAGACTGCGTCGTGTCAGCTGAGTGCTTTTCTTCTAGCATATTCCAAAACATGCCATTTTCATTTATTTTCATGTAACATTTTCAATATATCAATTTCAGAGGATGTTTTCCTTATGAGTTCCAAGGACCCTAAGAACCCAGTCATCTATGCTGTTTTCACAACATCCAGGTAGCCTTTGTAGTTCTCTTTTCCACGTCAAACTGTTCCCAGTTCCCAGTTCATTTTAATAAAGCTCTGATGAAAATCCTCCTCTGTCTGATATTAACATTTGTTCTTCCCTTTTTTCTCCCTCTCTCTCTGTTTGTCAGTAACATCTTCAAAGGCTCAGCTGTGTGTATGTACAACATGGCAGATGTACGTAGAGTGTTCTTGGGCCCCTATGCCCACAGAGACGGACCCAACTACCAGTGGGTTCCCTTCCTGGGACGCGTGCCCTATCCTCGACCTGGAACAGTGAGAGATAACTTTTGCCATCACAGTTTTGTTTGTGATATTTGTGTGACTTTTTTTTTTGTTACTTTTGAGGCTCCCTGTTGCAACGTTGTATTCAGTTTATTGAATTGAACTTAAAAAAATGCTCACAGCACTTAACAATCCATCTTTTTTCTATACCGCTGGTGATAGTGCCCAAGCAAAACCTTTGGAGGGTTCGATTCCACCAAAGACCTGCCGGATGATGTCATCACATTTGCCAGAAGCCACCCAGCCATGTACAACCCTGTCTATCCAATCAACAACCGACCAATCATCATCAAGACAGACGTGGACTACCAGTTCACCCAGATAGTAGTGGACCGAGTGGAGGCAGAGGACGGGCAGTATGACGTCATGTTCATTGGCACAGGTCGGCGCCCCTCTAACGATAGTTACGCCGTTAGAAAATGCATACAATACATGTTTTCACTCGTAAAACACATATGGTTGACATCCAGTAATACAAAGGTGCCCGCTTGAGTAACTATGGAAACCTGAGCTCTATAGCAACTCAGACTTCATTAGTTAGTGTAAACATGCACATGCTGAACCCATTCACAGTGATGTGGTATGAGCTGTTGTTTTTTTAAGGGTTGGCTGGTTTTTGACGTTGATTTTGGTCTTCCTCGCAGATATTGGCACCGTTCTTAAAGTAGTGTCGATACCCAGGGGGACCTGGCATGACCTGGAGGAGGTTCTGCTTGAGGAGATGACTGTGTTCAGGGTAGGCAGACCCTTACCCAACCTCTGAACAGCTTGGAAGAAAACTCAGTCAAAGCAAAATCCCTTTCAGTAGCAGCAGAATTCTCTATTTTCTGTTCAGCGGATTGTTTCATATTCCTTGTATTTTTCTTCCCTTTAGGAACCAACTGTCATTACCGCCATGGAACTCTCTACCAAACAGGTAAATAAGACATGGTTACTTCTTTTTGTATGAAACTATAGCTTCATCTCTTATCAATAAGCTGAAGCTGAGGGAGTGCAGCCCTACACTGCTATCCATCTCCACAGCAAACAAGCTTTTCTTATTGTGCTGAATAGAGAGTGATGGTGTTCAGAGTGCGTTAGCAGCAGGAGTGGGCCTCTGGGGCTGTGGCAGGGCCACAGTGCTGACACACTCCTCCTAGATTTCCTATGTCCCACAATACCCAACATAGATCTCGCCTCAGGCGCTCACACACACACACACACACACACACACACACACACACACACACACACACACACACACACACACACACAGACACACACACACACATCCCCTCTCTTTTTCTCTTTCACTCTCCTTCCCTCCCTCCAGTTGCCTCTCTCAAACACACACAAACACACATACACACACACTCACCCAATCATACTCGCTCACACTTCTTGCCTAAGGGTGTATTACTAAGTGCAGGGCCTCCTGTCACAGGCACCAAAAAAAAACATACATTTTTTCCATTAACCCACACACCAACACACACACACATACTCCCCCCCCCCACACACACACACACACACACACCCACCCCCACCCACCCCCCCCCCCCCCCCCCCCCCACACACACACACACACACACACGCACACACACATGCACACACATCTAAAATCTCCGCAGCCTCAACTCTCATATTTCTCGGCCGGGCTGAGTCAGAATCCTCCTCTTCCTCAGAATAATCTAGGTGACACATCGAGTCACCCGATTCATAATTAAGAAACTTCACCCTTTCTCCGGGCCACAGCTCACTGACTACCTGCCTGCTCAACTTTCTCTCCCCCTTTTCCCCTCCAGCAGCCTACACCCCCACTGCATAATGCACTGCAGATATCATCTTCATCGTTTTGACATCAAATCAGATTTAGCTGGAATACTTTCCAGTCGAGACCAGCTTCCTTGGTGTAGCGCAGAAACGCTATTTGAGTGTAGCATTACTGTAAATGGTATTGGATAACACATGCACAAGCCTTGAGAAATATCGCTGTGATGAAGCTCGGGGCCCCTGCTATGTCTTTCGGCCCACTAGCTGCGAGTTTATATATCTCTTGCTGCATAAGGAATCCGAGGGAGGGAGGCGAGCTGTAGTTTATATGGAGTTTAATTATAGTGCATTCTCAACATTACAGGGGCCCCCTTGGGTAGTGCACTCATTTAGCAGACATAAAACATCGCGGCAGAGAACTAAGTGTACTGTGATGGGTCTGCATAAGTGCGGCAGAGCATAGTACTCTCCAAACGTTACAACACTATCCAACCAGCCCAGCCTTGTTGACTTTAGCACTGCCAGTTTTAAGAATGCATACTTCCTGCCTTATCGATGCATACTATCTGCAGGGCGTGATGTAGACGTACGGTAAAGAAGGTGGCACAGGGTGAATGGAGGTGTCGGAACATTTATATACAGTACATTTCAATACAATTGAAACCTGAATTCCTGAGTTAATTGTTTAGACAAATGGACACTCAGCTTCAATTGACCTCTTGTAGTGTTTAGTAGCACACACTGAAGGTTTGTGTTTTTGTCTCGACAGCAACAGCTGTACCTGGGCTCAACGGCGGGTGTGTCGCAGATGCCCCTGCACCGATGCGACGTGTACGGGAAAGCCTGCGCCGAGTGCTGCCTGGCCAGAGACCCCTACTGTGCCTGGGACGGTAGTCAGTGCTCACGCTACTTCCCCACAGCCAAGAGGTAACATGCACACATGCACACACACACACACACACACACACACAAATACACACACACACACACACATACACACACACACATGCACACACACACCCACCTACACACATACATGCACACACACACACACACACACACACACACACACACACACACACACATACACATACAACATAAACACTGAGATGTCACATATCCCCAAACAATTAGAAGTGCACTGACAATGCTGTTTTTTGTACACTCCCACCCACACAGACAAACAATCTGCATACCAAACAGACTTCGCTTTGTGATTTATGCACACGGGCACACACACACACACACACACACACACACACACGCACACACACACACACACGCACACACACACACACACACACACACACACACATACACGCACGCGCGCACACGCACGCATGCACGCAGAAAAACAGACACAAATAGGCTCTTGAGATGTACTGTACTGTAGCCGTCGGTATGGAGCGTGACCAAAGAGAGAAAGGAGAAATGAAGGTCTTGTATTATCACAGATATCTCTGGCCAAGTGGAGTCGGCCCTTAATGCGACTCATGGGGACGAGTGAGGGGCCGTCCAGAGACACACTAATGTATTTACCACATCCTGATAAGCATGGCCGTGGTTATCGCATAAAAGGCCCGACTGGAAAGCGTTGCATTGGTGCCCCGTTGTAAAACAGTGTGACGGAAGTACTCAACGCAGACAAAAAAAAGACTTTGAAAGGCTCCAAAGAAGAAGAAAAAAAACACACATGAAAGGTTTTTTTTTTTTATTTTCTTTCTGGAGTTTTTTTTTTCTTCTTTTCTCTCCCAGTATGTGTCACAGCTTCCCTGCATGTTCTGTACAGTACGGAAATGCTTTTGATGTGTCCATCACGCATAATGTTTCACGGAAACAAAGGATTTTCTTCGGGGAAGTTCCTTCTGCACACTCAGTTAGTGACGCTTCTCCGAATCACTTTCTTCTTTGTGCGCGGGGAGCCTTAACTGTGAAATCGCCTTTTCAAAGTTTGGAGTTTGTTGTCCCCCTGTGGTACATGTTACTTAATACCTCCGCATGAAATAGCAGACCTGTGCTCTCATAAACTACACCAACTGTTGAATTGTTTATTTTAGTTTGATATATTTCAGATGTAGCAGTGAATGTGCACTGTATGATTTAAGGCTGCCCTATAGTCTGTTCATTGACCAAAGAGTTTCCATAACGTTTGCATTATTATGGAGGAGCGAGCTCAAAGAAGTATTCATTTCTGGTGATTAGAGGCATGTGTGGCCGACTAAAACACTGAGACAAAATAGCCTGGAGCTGACTCAGGTAGACGTGCTTTCTTTTGGACACTTCTCTCCTTGAAACACACTTACATGTGGCACACACCCTTCCCACATCCATCCCCTCCCTGCCACACACACAGGGGGGACCCCTCCCAGACACACACACACACACACACACACACACACACACACACACATATATGTGCAGAAATGGAACACTCACACACATATACACAGCAATTGCACACACACACACACAAATGTTCTCTCCCCCACTCTCTCTCTCTCTCAAACACACACACACACACACACATAACGTTCTATCTTATGTGTTAACCCATTCTTTGTGTCTGGCAGGAGGACTCGTCGTCAGGACATCAGAAATGGAGATCCTCTGACCCAGTGCTCTGACCTACAGCATGAAGGTACATCAACAATCACGTCCTTGCAGCTACACACAGAGCTAGCACACAGAGCTAGCACACAGAGCTGGGTCAGCTGGGTTTATCCCAGACAAGCTAAGCTAACAGTTTAGAGAGTTTCTGCACAGTTCTCAGCTGATAGTGGGTGATTACGAGAAGTTAATTGCCTGATTATCAATTATCTTAGCGATTCAATTCACCCTGGTGGCCTGATAATTGATGATAAGTAAATGCATTGTAAGTGCACAGGATTAAGTGTGATAGCCATAAGGAAGACAGTCTTGTAGGAGGACGACTATAGAGACTGCTGTGTACATATCACATCCCGCTGAAGCATGTCTTCATATAGGAACATTCCAGAAATCAGCATTAGTTTGAACATGTTAATGAAAAAATATGGCACAAGTCTCGAAACTCAATGAAAGTGACTGGTTAGGTAATAATGTCCTAACTAGAACAAGTGCTTGCCAACACAGGGCCATTGTAATTACCCAGCCAAAAGCATTCATGTGCACGTCTGGATCTCTGTTGAGTAGAGCTAGTGAATAGCCTGGAGGAAGACTCCATTGATGTCCGTTGACTGTGCTCCTCGCCTCCAGCCCTGACTCGCCGTGGTCCCTGACGTGAATTGTTTATCGCGCTTCTCTGACATTTCAAGGGAGTACAGGGTGGAAAGAAAGAGGGACACACATTAAGAGGAGGAAAAAAAAGAGAGAAAGAAAAAAAAAATGTAATGAAAGCTTTGTGAATGGTGTTGTGAAGATTAAGCAGACAGGACTTTTCTAAAGCTTTTTAATTACTAGCCCTACGGAGTTCTCCTCCATGCAGGCTCACATCCTTTCATAACATGCTGTTCTTCTCAGCGCACCCTCAGTGCTCGCTATTTAAATCACTCTAAGTGGCGAAGGCAAGGCTCTTCTTTTTGTGCTAATTACATGTAATTAAAAAAGGGAGAAAAGTCGTTTCCTCAAGCTGTTTTACTATGTTAGGCCAATCCTGTGGGGTGTGAACACCACACACACACACACACTCTTTCTACATGTATCAGACCCTCAGACTCTCTCTCTCTCTCACACACACACACACACACACACACACACACACACATGCATGTTCACCCACAAGGTCTTAGAGGAACACACACACACAGACTTTCTACATGTATCAGACACTCAGATTCTCTCTCTCTCACACACACACACACACACACACACACACACACACACACACACACACACACACATGCATGTTCACCCACAAGGTCTTAGAGGAACACACACACACAGACTTTCTACATGTATCAGACACTCAGATTCTCTCTCTCTCACACACACACACACACACACACACACACACACACACACTCACACAGGCATGTTCACTCACAAGGTCTTCGAGGAACACACACACACAGACAGAAGGGACCACACATTGATTTCCTTTTCAAAAGTGCGTATTTCAGGGACACCTCGTTACCTTGACAGCACAAAGGCGAACTCACTCCGCTCAGCCCAAACACCGATGGGGTCAGAGATGGAAACAGAGTCAAGAGAGACAGAACAACAGGCACAGGAAGGGGAGAGAAAGAGAGAGAGAAGAACAGGCACAGGAAGGGGAGAGAAAGAGAGAGAGAAGAACAGCTCTGTTGGATGAGTGCTGAGTGAAGGGAAACCTTGAGAGGGCAGAACACACCCTGATGGTGTGTGTGCGTGTGTGTGGATGTGGGTGTGGGTGTGTGAGTGTGTATGTGTGGGTGTGTGGATGTGGGTGTGTGTGTGTGTGTGTGTGCGTGCGTGCGTGTGTGTGTGGGTGTGTGTGTGTGCGTGCATGTGTGTGTGTGGATGTGGGTGTGTGTGAGTGTGTGCGTGTGTGTGTGTGTGTGGATGTGGGTGTGTGTGAGTGTGTGCGTGTGTGTGTGTGGATGTGGGTGTGTGAGTGTGTGGCCCTTTGAGCCTTATCCTCAAGGGCTCTCACCCCCACCGACCACCATCACCACCGCCACTGAAACTTCATCTTGAGGTGAGGGTGTGTGACGAGTGGTTGAGAGACGGAGGTGAACACACACTGCGCTTTGTGCCTGCACAGGCTCCTTCTCCCTCTCCGTGCATCTGCTAATGTGCTTATGGCCATCGGGAGAGGGTGTGATAGGAGTGAGCAGAGATAATCTAAAACATGTTCACATGCATACACACACACACACACACACACACACACACACACACACACACGCGCACTCACACACACACATGCCCGTGGTGATGATTATGGTCGAGATGGAGGAGAAACACATTCTTAGGCCTGCTCTTGATTCTTGATGAACACTGGGAGAGCTGGCGGTATGCTCAGTGTCTGTTTTGGGTTGTGTGTTTTGGTCAGATTTCCATGGAATTTGTGGTTTTTCTGTTTGCGGATTGTGTGTGTGTGTGTGTGTGTGTTGACCGACACATACAGCTGGGAAACAGCTGAGCTGAGAGTGAAAGAGAATACATGTCTTTTAGCTTTTGTGCTACGTGTGAGATGTGTTTTAAACATTACAAATGTTTGTGTTCTGTCTGATGTTGAGGGCGACAAACAACAATATGGGCGCACTATAGTCAAAAAAGGGTTTGGGATGATAATGGAATGCAATCTTTCAAGGAAGATGACAGCATGGAGGCTCTTAGACATTGATTAGTATGGGTATTCCTGTCTTACGCATGAAATTGCCCGTGCACCAAAAAAGGTCACCATATAATGATAACAAGAGAAGGTGGCTGAAGAGATCAAATGGCAGCGACCAAGGACAAGACTCGTCTCAGCATACAATTCAGATCTATCACAGGAAACCAGAGACACGCACTGGCTTACTGTAATGTGTATCAGCAGTCTGTAAGACTGGACTCATTTAATAAAAAGCTATTTGTCCCGTATTTTGTTCGAAGAGAGAGTTGTTTTGTTCCGATGCTGTTTGTTGTTGGGAATGCCAATGGTAACATGCTGACCTTATGTGTGTGTGTCTTTCTGTGCGTGTGTGTGTGTGTGTGTGTGTGTGTGTGTGTGTGTGTGTGTGTGCAGATGAACTGCAGGGCCGCAGCGTGCTGCTGGATAAGACCGTGTACGGTGTGGAGAACAGCAGCACCTTCCTGGAGTGCAGCCCCAAGTCCCAACGAGCCCTCACCTACTGGCAGTACCAGAGACAAGGGGAGGACCGCAAGCAGGAGGTACATTCTACGTGTGTCTCGGTGTGTGTGTGTGTGTGTGTGTGTGTGAGTGTGTGTGTGTGTGTGTGTGTGTGTGTGTGTGTGTGTGAGTGAGTGTGAGTGTGAGTGTGAGTGTGTGTGTGTGTGTATGTGTGTGAGAGAGTGTGTGTGTGAGTGTGTGTGTGTCTGTGTGTGTGTGTGTGTGTGTGTGTGAGGGAGAGAAAAAAATGCTATCGAAGTAATTTTTTTTGTAATAAAAAAATAGCCTGTCCTCATTCCACTGGTGTTGATCAATTATCTTGATCATTTGGAAGCTCTATTAACAGTAAATGATAGAGTTTGTTTCCAGGACTCTTAACCATAATTCTTTCTCCTCCCCAGATAAAATGGGACGACCGCGTTCTGGCCACTGAGCAGGGCCTCCTGATCCGCAGCCTGCAGCCACGTGACTCCGGAATCTTCTACTGCCACGCCGTCGAGCACGGCTTCATGCAGACGCTATTGCGCCTCACGCTGCAGGTCATCGCCGCCGACCACCTGGACGAGCTGCTGCACCGCGACAACGACCCCGCGCTCGTCCCGCAGGGCGACAACCCCGGCGGCAACAGCGGCGCCAACCCCCTGGGCAGCTCGCCCAACCAGAAGGTCTGGTACCGGGACTTCCTGTCTCTGATCAACCACCCCAACCTGAACAGCGTGGACGACTTCTGCGAGCAGGTGTGGAAGCGGGAGCGCAAGCAGCGCCGGCAGAAGGCGCAAATGCTGCAGGCCAGCCAGCAGCACGCCAGCAAGTGGAAAATGCTGCAGGACAACAAGAAGGGCCGCAACCGCAGGACCCACGAGCAGCAGCGGGCGCCTCGGAGCGTCTGAGCTACTGCCTGACTGAAAATGCAAACAAACAAACAAACAATCAAAACATGAGAATATTATTGATGATGTTGATAGTGATGAAGACATCTTCCTTTCCCTTTCGCGTCTGACCGAGAAGAAAAAAATTCATAAAAAAAGAAAAGAAAGAAGCTCAAACTGGAAGCGAACATGCAATATTCTTCTTGTTGGTGTGTATGGGGTAAAGTGTATAGGTGTTTGTGTGTGTGTGTGTGTGTGTGTGTGTGAGAGAGAGAGAGACTTTGAGACTTTGAGTGGGTCTGTATGCGTGTATGTTCACTAGCATGTGTGTGTGTGAATGAATGCGTTTGCATGGGATGGGATGTATTCGTGGTTGTATCCTGAACGGACATTTACTTGAGCATGCTACTCAAGTTTTGCCCAGTTTACACTGAGCACCAGGGAAAGACTTTTTGGACCGAAAATGTGGACTTGGACTTCCTGTAAATACCATAACAATGAAAAAAAAAAAACGTCTAAAAAAAGGAAATGTATGTGAAAAATTGTTTGCCATTTAGTCTGTAGTTATTATTCCATCTGTGACATGCCCAGGTACAATTACAGTTGATGTAAACGCAACCACTATTTAATGTGTTTAACCCATGTTGGACTGTAGTAGAGATAACTCAGCCCTTACCTTACATGGAGCAGCGATTCATCTCTCTAATACTGTCTGTAACGTCACACATAAATACGCAGGAGGGGACAGAGCTGGTGATACAGTCCCAGACTGATTTTACTGCAAGCAAAATGTCATCTATTAGGAACTCCAGACTGCGGCCTGGACGGTTAGTTCGCTGTGGCGCTGCAATGGACGAGCTCCGCCATGTTTTCCCTCTCGCCCGGGAGGTCTACGATAAGAGTGCAGCGGTTCAGAAGTTCATCCGTGCCACGGAGTTGTTTGCCCGGGCCCTTTTCGTGCCCGCTGTCCACACAAACACTGGCGCAGCGCGCTTTTCTCCCATCCCTGAAAAGAAACCCCTCTCCTGATCAAAAAAGGAAAAGACCCTGGGCTCGCCTGTTGAAATAAGCTCCTTACGAGACACAGACGAGAATTGCTTCCTGGAAAGAAATATTTAATTTTGTTCATTGTTTGTCTTACTTGTGTCAGATTCTTTTTTTTTTATCCTAGATATGTTCTCCAGCATAGGCGAGAGTTTATTTTATTTTTTATTGTTATTTTTATTTCTCTCAAACTGATTATTAAGGAATTGCGAGACATATTTTTACACGAAAGCTCCCTGTATTTAAATATTTAAACCTTCCCTTGGTGTAAGTTATTTCTTTGATTTCCATAACATCTCTAATGACATGCTATCCATAACAAAACCCAGTGTTCATATGGTGTGTCCATAAATATACTAACATCAGTATCAACATAGTTTTGGTGTGAGTGTAGTTATCACAGATATTGTAAACAAATACTGTCTTATAGCATGTTTACAAGAACTTCATTTTAGATGGTAAATGGTGAACATTCGCAAGGAAATCTGGATACTTGGTACCTCCAACCCCTCTTAATGTAATGGCACCCCCAAATACTCAAAACTGTATCTAATCCATACATCTAATTCATAGAATGTGGTGTTGCTTTACCTTGCATCAATATGGAGTGAAAATACAGTGTCCTTTTTGTACTTGTACTCCTTTTATGGTGAACAACAGTATAGTTAGAGTGAACGTTCACCAGCAGATAAAAAAA
>NC_045154.1:30805535-30843035 GCF_900700415.2 Clupea harengus
GACGGAGGCAGACATTCAATATGCATAATCGACTTACTTCAGGTCTCTGATTACCCTTACTATTTCTGCACCACATCAAAGGGTGTGGTTCAAGACCCAGAGAATGAGAAAAGGCCTCAGCATTCCTCCATGTCCTGGTGGTCTCGCTTCTTCTTCTTCTTCTTTTTTTGTGGCGGCCGGCAGCTCTGCCGTTTTTAATTTGAAATGCCACCAGATAGACCAGGAGGGAAAACACGCTCTGACTGGAGCGAGGGTTCTGGTGTTCTCTGAGGGTGCACAGAAACAGCTCTTGGAGATCAGGTTGCACAAGGTTACCTATGATGTGGCCTGGATTAACGCTGAGAAGAAGGAGGTACATTGTGGCTGAACCAACTGGGGTACATTCCTCTATATTCCACTATATTATTCCACATAATTATATACATGCCTACCTCGATACAGACCCAGTTGCAAGTCTGAAGAGCAAATGGAGTTGTATTGTTTTCTGACACTTTTCTATGAATCAAGGGCAGAGTGTTATCCCATACCATGTTTGTGCTCATTGAGTTCAAAGTCACTGGGATGAACTGTTGCAGTGATTCAGGTTAGCACAGAAAACTCCAAGCGAGGGCCGAGTGTGTGTGTGTGTGTGTGTGTGTGTGTGTGTGTGTGTGTGTGTGTGTGTGTGTGTGTGTGTGTGTGTAGAGAACACACAGTGTACATGTAGGGTACACATCTGGAGCATACATTTTCACATTTTATGCTTATTAAACCTTTATAAAGTTTTGAATTTACTACATATGACTAAGCCTCTGTGTGTAAAGGAATTCCTTATTCTATATCTCCATTAATCCTGCCTTTCGCTGCCGATTTAAACACAGCCACGGTCCTCACATCGTGGTGGCCATTAAGAGTGTGTTAAACTTCACGCTCTGACAGGCTGTACATCACTGTGTCCTATTGCAAACAATTCCACAGGTTCTCTGAGGCTCTGGCAACATGCTAACCTGCCCCTGGAGGAAGATCATTACGGTCTCTCAGGGCTGGGAAAGCACTGAAGGTTTTGTCAGGTGTTGAGGATCTGTGTCTGCACTCCGGTCGGTCTCCGGTCGGTCGCCTCAATCATTAGAACGGCTCCCTGTTTGGTCTCGGGCTGGCGGGTTTTGGAAGAGAAAGTCAAGATTGAATGTAAATATGTTTCTGTTTTTGTCAGTAAGTTTCTTTCAGAGTAACATTTGTGTATGCCAGAAAACAGTGAATTCCTTTCATCTTTTGCACACGGATTTTGGATTGAAGAAGCACTGTTCCTATGACAACCTTAATGTTGAGCATTGGGCTTCTTTTGCCAAACAGTAGACTCTATGTAGTGGTCTGCTGGATTGATAGAATCAGGGTTGGTGCTGACATTTGTTATTCCGGAATAAGTATCAACATTATTCTCAATCTCTATGCTCAATCAACCATAAGAAATGACATCAGCATATGCAATGCGACTCAGCAATTGAAGGTGTTAAAGCACTTTAACTGACCGGCCAAGGGTAAACAGGACACAAGTGCTGGGGGTTCGGGCACCGGAGGCTTGCTGACATTGACCAAACACCCATAAATCACATAATGAGTCTTTCAGGAACACCTTCACCCCAGTCAGTCAGTCAGTCAGTCAGGGCTCTTCAAGTCAGAAACGATGAGGTTCCCTTCAGGTCCGGCTCTTCCTCCACCACCTAACCCCCAACCCCCAACCCCCCCGTTAACCCCTCTTCATGTCCCTCCAGTGACCCAACGGAGGAACCTCCTGGTCCTCCGAGTCAATCTTTAACAGCCCAGTGACCATCACTGTCTCCAAGCTGTGTTGAAAATCAATCAATGACGCACTGAGAGAGAACATGAGACAGAGAGAGAGAGAGAGAGAGAGAGAGAGAGGGAGAGAGGGAGAGAGGGAGAGAGAGAGAGAGAGATAAATAGAGAGAGAGAGAGAGAGAGAGAGAGAGGGAGCGAGGGAGAGAGAGGGAGAGAGAGAGAGAGAGGGAGAGAGAGAGGGAGAGAGAGAGAAATAGAGAGAGAGAGAGAAATAGAGAGAGAGAGAGAGAGAGAGGGAGAGAGAGAGAGAGGGAGAGAGAGAGGGAGAAATAGAGAGATAGAAACAGAGAGAGAGAGAGAGAGGGAGAGAGAGAGAGAGACAGAGAGAGAGAGAGAGAGACAGAGAGAGAGAGAGAGAGGGAGAGAGAGAGAGAGAGAGAGGGAGAGAGAGAGAGAGAGCAAGAGAGAGATGTTACTCCACCCTTAAGACCCTGTCAAGAAGATTGATGACGACCATGACAGGGAGCGGAGCTGACTTGTCTAACCCAGCTCAGGACTGGCCTACACATCTGGGCTACAGGTCCCAGCAGTGCGCCCATCTCATCTGCGTTGACCATCAGCCCTTTAAGAGCCACAGACATCCAGCTCCGCAGAGGCCCGCTGCGTGGTGCAGGCACACGGCTCACATACGCAGCAGAACCATCACGGCCTGTAAGGCTGCCAACTTACCTCACCGGCCCGGCCACAGCGCACTGACCAGGGGGAGACACAGAGGCGCAGAGGGTTGTGCAATATATGGAGGGTCCGGCCAAGAATGGTACACGGGGAGTGAGTGATTTGAATACATGATGGTTCGCCAGCAAAGCGAAACGGCTTAGATGACATTATTAAAGGTTTCGGTGCTCTGTCTTTCTCATCGCATGGTTAGGGCGTTTTACTTTCTTAGGTAAAAAAAAAATCGAGCATTGTTAATGAAGCAGAAAAAAGCAGGAAAAATTGAGTGATGGAGCACACATGCATACATACATACATACATACATACAGACATCAGACACATACGGTCACGCACACACACACATAGAATCTCCGACAAATCAAAAGGCAGCAAGGGGATTTGTTTCCCCAAATCCCTATATTGCATCAAACCCAACACAAAGCAATCTGCACTTGGCTCTAGTTTTGATGGACACTGAGAACATTTGAATTACCAGAGAAGTAGTGTGTTTTGGCCTCGAGTAATGCTATCATCCAAAGCTGAAAAGCCTCCTAATTAAATCTGATTATCCACGACTGCCATTTTTCTTACCGGAGTGCTTCCACTCGTTAGCATAAAGGATTGGTCTGTGAGGTCATCTTGGCTATTTGAGCCCAGTTGGGAGGAATTCATTAAGTACTTGATGCTGATGCAGTTAAGTTCACATAAATGAATATATAGAGAAAACAAGGCCCCTAATACTATGCAAAAAAAAGTGAGACTGACTCGTGAGGAGTTACCCAGAGGAAAAGGAGGGAGGCAGCCCGGTCTCCTCAGGCTCCAAGTGTTTTCACACAGTTAGCAATATGTCATCACAAACTATTTACAAAAAAACAACAGACCTCCCACCCCGCGTTACTAACCCAGAGAAGGTTCCAGAAGCTGTTGATAGATTCCATCCAGCTCTCGCTTCCCAGCTGTTCTTTGACACCTCCATTTAAATGGGTCAGCTGATACACTTGCACATGCTTGAAAGCTCTAACTTTCTCTCTGTTCTTTCTTTCTCTCTCTCTCTCTCGCTCTCTGTGGAGTGGACATTCTTTAATCCTCACAGGGTCCCCACTGGGCCTCTGTGGGACCGTGCTTGTGTTTGCATCTGCAGTAAAGCATGGGCCAACACAAACACACCTGGATTCTCCGTCAGTGTGTGTGTGTGCGACCAGGAGAGGCAGTCAGATCACAGTACACAGGAGGATGCCATGCAGCGAGTGGCCATCATGCCCACACACACACACACAGACACACACACACACACACACACACACACACAGTGTCCATTTACAGACAGCCACATAAGTACACACACACACACACACACACACACACACACACACACACACACACACACACACACACACACACACACACACACACACACACACACAGTGTCCATTTACAGACAGCCACATAAATACACATACACACACACACACACTATCCTTCTGTCCCTTCCTCTGCTTCTTTTCTCCCTCTTGCACACACAGACACACACACACAGACACACACACAGACACACACACAGGCTCACATGTGGTATCACTTAAATTATCAGCAGACACTGTGAGCTCAATTTCTTTCAATGGAAAGATAACATTCTTCCCAATTTTGTAGACCTGGGGCAAAATATTATTGATATCAACCCCCCGGTTGCATTTTCCTCATGGCTCTGACAATGATATGGATTAGGGGCAGATTGGGTAAGGCCCAAGAGCAGCCTCCTTTCTGTGCCATCTCTCTGTCTTTGCCATTCTGTGCGGTAGATTAGCAATCCCAGACTGATCGGAGTCCAGATACGGCAGAAATTCGATAATATTACCATCACACAGCTGTGCCTACTTACTGGGGGATGCAGAATTTCCCCAACACATGCAGATGTTGTGAGACAAGTGTGACACAGATGCCTACACACACATAAGTGTTCACACACACACACAAACACACACACACACACACACACACACAAAACACACAAAACACACACACACACCTACACACACACACACACACACACACACACACACACACACACACACACACACACACACACACACACAAAACACACAAAACACACACACACACACACACACACATACACACACACACACACACACACAGACACACACACACCTACACACACACACACACATACGAGTTTAAACACACAAACAGACACACACACATACATGTTTAAACACACACTTATGTACACACACAAGCAGTGGTCTATGGGACACCCCTGCAATCCCTGCGAAGCAGTGGGTCCAACACCCAGAACCTTCCATGACTGGCTGTGTGTGTAACATGTTCACAATCTCAGGGGCATGATCATTGACCCCTAGGAGTTAACCCCTATTTCAGTTGTGCACACACCACGTGCAGATATGCAGGTACAAACACAGAGGACTCCATCGTGAAGTTGCAAGTGTATGGAAGCAGCGTGCTGCAAAATGTATGTTCAAAACTCAGGTCGAAGGAAGCACCTGAAGTAGGTTTTAGAACACGTGACCTTCGAGTTGTCAGGTCTTACTGGATGAGATGCTGTGAGACAATGTGGTGTGTGCACTGTGTCGGCAAACAAGACTCGCTCTGATCAATGTACCCCACTGGCAGGGCATCTATAATGTATTACAAACCGCACCCATGGAAGACTTTCCAGTGTAGCTTCCAGCCTGTGGAGTGCCTCAGGATAAATAGACCAAAGTTCTATGCCGTAGTTACACCAGAGCGTCTGACTCAAACAAACACTCCCTCTTACTCTTTAATATTTGGCAACGATGTTTCAGACTGAGATTGGGCAGAACTGGAACACCACAATGTATGTGTCAGCCAGCCAGCTTGTGTCATTTTGAATTATTTCACTATCGAACTTTTTATACCCATGAATACATCGCATCAGTCTCCAATTTTCTGCATGTTCGACCATGGTGTTTTCAGCTTGTAATAAATGTACTCTCATGCTTCCCCCCACACCCCCCCCTCATTCTTACCACCATGATGAGTGTGGAATTCCTCTTGGCCTGTAGTCAGCCTGCGGTCACACTATCCGATGCAAAGCTATGTCGAGGCACTGTGCTTAATCAATCAAAAGATGTATCTAAAATTGTTCAGGGTCTTTCTGGACCGCTGACCACAAAGAGACCACACAACCATGACAAGATTATCTCCGTCAGAAAGGGGAAAAATAGACCAGCGAGACGCTCCACAAGGTGAAAGGTCATCCGCACCCACAACAGCTCTTCTCCAGGGCTGGATGCTCTTCGAGGACAGTAACTGTGACTCTCTGTCCTTGCTGCAAAGGACTTGAGAGAGTCTCCCCATGCAATCGAGCTTTCTTTGGCACAGGCGGACGGCTAGACACCGTGTCTGTGCTTCGTGGCTGATGTTATCTGATGTCACTGAGAAGGGGGCAAAAGTAGGCCACAGGTCTCAGGTCTGTGGGCCCAGTTATAAAAGATGTGTGAATCAGCGTACTTCATATGCTTCTCTAGTCTTCCTTTACCGCCCAGGAATGTGATTTCAATTTACACACATTTTGTGCTTCCATTACAAAAATGTTTTTCACTTCCAGGGTCTTCGAGTCGACTCAGTCTGTGGTTAATTCAAGGCCTGCATCAGCACATGCGCAAAGAATTAAACGATGTTTGTCCAAGGGGGATCTTGACAAGTTAATCAAATGAATTATGGCAATGATAATTCCTCCCATAACAGAACTGTCTGAGAATGAGTAATGGACTTTATGATTTTATATTAATCATCGTTTCTGCGGAGGGGTACGAAAACCTTTTGAAATGCTCAGTGGTTCCATTCATGCTCTTGTGGAGACATTTGTACTCTTACAAGCTGGAAAGTTTAACCCCATAGTGAGGAAAGGGTAGTGAAGGAGTTTTGGTCTCAAGGGAGCAGTTAAATTGCCATAACCAATGGAGTATGGCACAGCAGTGTGAGAACAGACATGCTGAAACACACACACACACACACACACGCAAGCACACACAATATACCCACATGCCAACTGGCATGCACACACATGCGCCAGCCCACACATCTCGGGATGGTTTCACATACACACTGTTCTCACCAAAGGCATTCTCTTCAGAGATAAACCTGATAACATGTCATATGAGTATATATCAGAATGCATTATAAGACTTATAAATGACTTATAAATGACTCTTGAATGGTTGTAAGCACTATACTGTAGACTTATGAGAAGCCTGTATAATGCTATCATTTGCACTTTGTTTATGTTGACTATCCTTTATGTGCATGTCTATGATGCATGGTATATTATGAATTCTTAATGCTATAATAACACATCATAATAGGGGTATTCATAAGAACTGTTACAAAAATATATACTGTAGTAACAATAATACCTGTGTCTAGGAATCTGTGCATATATCTCAACATGTATCTGTGAACATGTGTACATCTTTCAGTGTGAGTGTGGATGTGGCCTCCAGGCCATGTGAGCCACATCTGTGTAAACCGTGCATCTATCTGATGGAGGCTTCTGAAATCAAAACAGGGAGGTCCCAGTGATGTCTGAACGAGGCCTTTGTTTGCCGTGGACACTGCTTGCTCTGACCCTCTAAGTTGCATGGGGCTCCCTGTAAGATCTCCTCACACACACACGGTTCTGTGTGTGTGTGAGTGTTTATGTGTGTGTGTGTTTATGTGTGTGTGTGTGTATGTGTGTGTGTGTGTGTGTGTGTATGCACGCGCGTAAAAGAAAGAGAACTAGAGAGAGACGGACAGAAAGAAAGCGAGAGAGTGTGTGTGTGGGGTGCAGTGTTGCAAGTGTGTGTGTGTGTGTGTGTGTGTGTGTGTGTGTGTGTGTGTGTGTGTGTGTCTCCAGAGCAGACGGACCCCTGTGTCTCACTGGCCCTCCGTGGCCTCTTTGAGGCCTTGCAGTTGTAATTCCAACATTAACAGAAGGGAAAATATTTTCACTGCATTATGTGAGAATAAAAGTGAGGCAGCCACCCCGTCAGACATGCAGTATTAAAACAAATGGTCAGTATTAACACTCAATCAAACAACATTCCTCCACGCTGTGCTAGCTTACATTGGGTGTGTCTGTGTGTCTGTGTGTGTGTCTGGTTGTGTGTGTGTGTGCATGTGTGTGTGTGTGTGCGTGTGCGTGTGACTAAGAACCTCCTTCTGAGGCGATGCTGGCAGGAAGCTCAAAATCAAACCAGTATGACCTGAGAGCCACACCGTGATTGACAGCCAAGGACACGTCACAGTTGACACCAGACAGAAGCATGCTGGGATAGTTAGTCTCCATGTTACAGACCTTCACTGTTAAACCCCTGTCTGTCATGTCGTTTTGACGGATGATGATGACAAGGCTGAATGAGTGATGCAGAGCACAACTTGACAGAAAAGTTGGTGAATCGTTCTCATGTCTCTCAGATCCTCTGGCCACTTACCACTGACTATTATATGACCAATCCACAAGTGGGGACTCATATTTAAATGATAGCCATTGGAGAAGAAAACATCTTTATTTCTGAAAATGAATGCTAAACCAAAAAAGGTCTTTGGTCATAAATTTCCTTCCCACATCTATTCACCCATCCACCACTGAAGACTGGACCAGTGGATAGTATATAACCACTCTCCCATCTGTCAGTCACATTTGAAATATAATGTCAGTTGGACAACAAAATGTTTTCATTATGAGAAAGAATACTTGACCATGACTTATTTGACAGGCTTCAAAGAAATATGCGAGGTCAGATCCCCATTATACGAGATTAAGCACAGAAGATTCCCACTATTTTGGGAGATGGTTCCATTTCGCAGCTGAGAATGTTTTATTCTCTTCGGAAATGTTTAACAGCTCCCTTTTTGCGGCGAGATAAGTGGTTAAAATGGAAAGTGTGTGTTGGTGGAGTGGCATCTGACGAGTCTGTTGGCACCGCTCCCCGTGGGGCAGATGCCATCTTTACCGCATCATGTTTCTTTCCCTCTCTCTTTCTCTCTCTCCAGACCTCCATCTCTCCTTAATGGATGAGTTTGTTCTTTAGGTTTAGAGTTTACGTCAGTTTGATTTATCGCCATCATAAATGTTTAGCATTTTTTATGGCTAACCTATAGTCTGCTTTAGAATGCATTGAATGCATGGAACGTGAAACACATACCTTGTCGTTACAGAAATCGTTCTTGAAGAGGAATTATGGTCACAGCTGAACAATGGAGATTGAGTTCTCTTTCCCGCTTTCTGTGGATTTCTCTCTCTGTCTCTCTCCCCCTCCATCTCTCCATCTCTCCCCCTTTCTCTCTCTCTCTGTCTCTGTCTCTGTCTTTGTCTGATGCCCCTAGTGTGTCTCAGTGGTGTGGCTTGAGATTACAGGGCATCTCTGTCAGTCTTTGGCACTGATGTGAGCGATCACTGTTATTAGCAGGGGGGACACAAACAGGGTGGGTTAATGGGAGGGGGAGATGCTCAGCAGATGGAGATAGGGTTGCACGAGCGTTCCTTGCGACAATGCAGCCGTTGCATTTACAGTAAGCCCCAGAGTTTAAAAACACTGTTCCCCATATTCCCCCCACGCAATATTAGCATGCGGTTTTGAAAAGCTATCGGTTTCACATGACACAAGCGCTACATGCTCAGATGGTTCCAGAAACGGCTGGCAGCATCTTGCATGTGATGCATATGGGGGTTTACGCTTTCTGACACATACCACAGATAAGATCCAAAAACAGTTTCAGAGAGAGGGAGGCAAAGCGCTGTAAGGAAATGAGGCCCTGCATATCAAACAGAACATCCTCTCCTCATATTAAAATCCACAGTGAGCACGGCTGCATGGTTGGTGCTAATAATGAAAGAGGCCGGAAATGTGTTTGGACGGCGGGAACGAGACGTGTGCTCAGTCGCAGGTGGGGCTTGGCCGTGAGTAATGGTCTCGGAGAAGTGGACGGGACAGATGCAGTCCGACGCCAGCGTCTTTGTTTTTCCTGGTCCAACATAAACATCTTCCCTCTTACCTTATGGAAGCTGCCAGAGAACCCCCCTTAGCCAGTACAGCGATAGCCTCAAATAAATGTATGTTTTGTGGGACAGAGCACACATTCAGTGCCTATTCTCTGATATAAAGTTGGGAACTGGTCTTAACGAGCAGTCAGGGTTCTTCTCGTCAAGTGAGTGGTGCCAGAGACTCTGTGGTAGAACAATGGGTAAATACTAAAGAAGGGTGAAGTCAGTGTTGGCCACATGTGCTGCTAATCAATTAGCACGGGTAGGGAGGGGGAGGCAGGGTGCCCTGGCAAGTTGACTGAGAACCAACACTCTCAGGCTTTGACAGCTACAGCTTGTGAGACTTTAGGCAAAATACTGGAATATGGTCGAAATTCATCCCGGTTTTCCCCAGAATGTCCAAGTCGATTGCCTGTCATGGAAGAAATGTAACATCTTTATTCTCTTTTGTACTGTGAGATGGCCAGGCTTGTTTTGCAACTCCAAAAAGGTTGACAAATCTTTTCTGACAGTTTTACAATGTCAGCAGCAAATGCAGACATTTTCTGACAAACACAACACAGTGAAGAACACAACTATGCATCAAAATGTCCTATTAATGGTTTTAGACGTGAGTTGCAAGTTCAACCTGCAAGTCAGATCTTTATCTGAGATTAGATGCACACATATCCATAGGGCATAGAGTATAGTGTATATAAGGTATCACCATTGATCATTGTATAGCATAGTATATACAGTATAGTGTGACATTTATGTATTGTACTATGTTTTACCTCATATTCTTTCAATAAAGGCATACGCACAATCCATCTCCATGCAGTAATTCTTTAAAAATAACAAAACATTGTATTTGATAACAAGGGTTTCGCCATATGAAACGTTAAACTCCAAGACCCAATACCAGATGACTTAAGAGGGTTGACTGAATTAGCATGAGGTCACTGTGAGATTCGATTATCATTCAAATTGAAGTAAGGTCGTCAGTTTGGAAAAAACCCTTTTCATGCCGGGTTTGTCATTGCAACCTGTACCTCCAGCTGCACCGCGCATAAACACACAGAACCGAAACCTAAACGGAACTGTATCGAAACCAGCATCATGCCAAATAACAGCCAGACACTGATAACCCTGTTCTTCTTCTTCTTCTTCTTCTTCTTCTTCTTCTCTTTGTTGTTCTATTTTAGCTGATTACATTCACCATTGGTCTGGAGGGCAAATGCACTGTGGTGGGTGACTGTGCCCAGGGGAACATACCTTACTCTGATTTCACAGAGCGCATCTGAGCGCCGCGGAGAGATGAAAGGAACACATGAATCACCAGCAGATTGGGGAGGAGAGGAGAGGAGGGGGGGTGGGAGGGGGAGGAGTGGGGAGAGTACGAGTGTTGCGTTGCTTGGAACAATAGCCCCCGGTAAACTTAGCGGGGCCCGTACAGTGATGGAGCCGGCGCGAGTCAATAAGACCACAGCGGTTACCAGGGATGCTGCCATGGGTCTGACACTGACCTCAGACCAGATGGGGGTTGAGAAAATAAACATGATGTCAGTTTTGTTACGCTGAGAGGATGCCCTTAGGAGTTTCATTGTGTGCCCCTCTCCTTCCCTCTCTCCTCTATCTCTCTTTCTCTCTCTCTCTCTCATATTCACAGCCTCTGTCTACTTGCTCTTTTTCTCTCTCTTTCCCACACAGCTACACTGCAAAAACTGCTTTTCTAACCTAGGGCTATTATTCTTATATTAAGATGAAAAAATCTAGTTAGTCTTGTTTTTAGCAAAATTGGACTTACCTAGTGTTGTCTTGATAAGGTTATTTTTACCTATTTCAAGCAAATATTACTTGCGCTGCCTTGATAAGCACATTTGAACTTAATTTGAGTTAACACTAGATATGAGCACTTTATCTTAAAAGAATCCATTTCAAGTGTGGTAGTCTTATTTTAAGCAATAGTGTCAAGTTGAAAACGTCTCATTTCAAGCATAAATTCACTTGTTATTTTCTTATTGCATTAAAGGTCATAATTCAAGTTATTTTTAACTAGATATGAGTTTTAACAACCACTTAATTGCACCAAGTAGTAAAAGTGACCTAAATCACTTAAAAAACACAGTCAAATATACTTGCGATACTTGTGGATTACCACTGATCACAAGATGCTCAGTCAGAAATGTTGTCATAAACCACAAGTTTTCCTCAAACTCGGTGGCAGGATCGAATTCACTCGAACACACCCAACACATCTCAAATGTCGCTTGAGCTGCATGCCAGTGAAGTGAACTGAAGCAAGTACAAGAGCTGTGCCTTTCGACTTCAAAAGCTAAAGGTAAGTTAACATAATTTAACCTCTGCCTACTTTGGTAATTCGTCAGCAATATTGAAAACAAAAATGTTTGTAAAAGACCAAGACTTCTGGTTGAAGTTATTAACTTGTTAGCAAACAAAGCTAGCACACTTGACGTCAGCTAAGACCGCTAACCTAGCACAATAATTCATTGAAGCCATGTCGACTGAGCTAACGTCTCTCATATGTTTTAAACTAGTGCCAGGTAATACAATGTCAGAAAGTGTCCCTAGTAGTCTTGTTTGTAAAAAGTAAGCAAGTTCAGAGGATTCATTTAGTGTGAATGTTGGTGATATAATAGCTAGTAGCTGCAGTTAGCTCTTAGCTAACTAGCTACTCTATAGGTTAAGGATCCCCCACCCTGAGTAAAGCTTCGACTTGGAAGTTGAAGATTTTTTTCTTTCTGAAAGAGTAACAACCCTTTTCTTTAAATTACAGGTGGAGCAATTGGACAAGACAACACAGTCACTTCTGGAAGGTAAGTCTATGATAGTACATATGATAGAAGATGGTTAGATAAAGCCAAAGATTGTGGCTAGACTGGCTATGCATGGTTTCCCTAGAAGTGAATAGTTAGTTAGCTGGCTGGCATGGAGTGGCAGTAAGAAATGTAATAACAAAAATAGTAATAAAAACTTAAAGCTGTGTAAGGGATAATGTACAGTGAGGTGGTCATTATCGCGGCATAGCCGATATGCTACTACACTTTTCCTTGAATCTCAGCAAACTGGTGGTTGTCACTGGAGGGTTCTAACACCAATACATTTGTCATTTGTACAAGTGACCCATTACATTGACTTGCAGCTTACTCAGTGCTCTTATGTATCCATAGTTTCAGGGTCATCATAAATATTGCACATTAACTTATACCACTTTGTTTGCAGCTGCACAGGCCATTGCCTTGTTGGAGGCGCTCCCAAAAATGTTCCCTTACCCAACCGCCCCTCCAAGAAAAGTCGGCAAGTGAGGCACTGTACCATGTACCATCATTTGTGAATTTCATGTGTGTGGTTTAACTTCATTCTGCCCCCCTCCCCCAATTTCTTGCTTTCAGCCATCTGAGGACCCCAATGTCTTCTTGCGGAACTGATGACCTCGCCAAGGGACATGCTTCTGGAATCCCTCATGATACTGATGGGATGCTACTATGTGTTCCAGTTAACATATTCCAAGTGTATTGCTAGGCTATTGTCCATAATACAAACAGAGGTACTCAAAGATTTTATTCACGAGAGTGACAAGACGACAACATATAAAAAGGTGCTTGCTGACTGTCAAGCATTCTTCCAAACCTAGTCTGTCTCTCCCTCTCTCTTTGTCAACCTCCTACTGTATGTCACTCTTCTGTATGTCACTCCCCCCCCCACCCCAACTCTTTCTCTATATGTCTGGAGGTCAGGACAGCACACAGTAACACAACGTCCAATGTATTTCCAGCTACATTTGTCAATGATTTGTTGACTGTTTGATGAATTCTGACTGTTTGATGTGTTGCTGAATTGTCATCGTTTATGTAGATGTCAATGTACCTTATGTCTGACAGTTTACTTAAATCATTATGTGTAATATGTAATTAAGTACATTTAAGCATTCTGATGCTTATTATTGTTCACTACTCTCAAATGGCTGTTATTGGTTTTCTTCATTAACAGGCTAATAAAACAGTGATAAATAATGTGTTGTGTCACGTTTCCTGATTTTAAGAGCTTGTGGTCTGATTTTAAGTAACTTAATGCTTAAGAAGTACTCCAGGTTTGAGTGATGACAGACTTCTTTGGAAGTTACTAGATGACTTGAAATCAGTGTTGTCAGTCTAAATTTCACTTTTATTATTGTGGTCTTATGTAAAAGCCTGAATTGTCTCTTATTTCAAGTACTAATGCCTCAGAAGTTCACTAGATTTGAGTGACATCAGGCTTATTTTGAGGTAACTACATGGTTTGAAATGAGTGGAATTAGTCTTATTTCAGGACATTCTGTGCTTGAATTGTCTTATTTCAAGTACTAATGCCTCAGAAGTTCACTAGATTTGAGTGACATCAGGCTTATTTTGAGGTAACTACATGGTTTGAAATGAGTGGAATTAGTCTTATTTCAGGACAGTCTGTGCTTGAATTGTCTTATTTCAAGTACTAATGCCTCAGAAGTTCACTATATTTGAGTGACATCAGGCTTATTTTAAGTAACTACATGGTTTGAAATGAGTGGAATTAGTCTTATTTCAGGACATTCTGTGCTTTTGGAGTAATTGTGAAGGCTGTCTTATTTTAAGAAATCTTAACAAGTCAAATTTGCTTAACGCACTGGCAGCCAAATTTGCTTGTTTTAAGCAAAATTATGCTTAAATATGTAATAATTTGTCTTAAATCTAGAGTGGCATTTTTTGCAGTGTAGACACAGATACACACACAAGTCTGATAAAAACAACCTTTTTCCTATTTTTTTCCTGGAGATGAAGCCTTCTTGAGTCTACCTTGATTTGTATTTTTTATATTTATATATATATATATATACAGTATAGTATATATAAGTATATTTTTAAACCGATGAATGTCAAAGGTGCTTGCGCACAGGTAATATTCAGATTTCTACGCTGGCACAGTCATCTAAACAATCTACAGGCTGTTGACGTTAACCTGTCACACATTCCAGATCCACTTGGATCCTGGACAGACTCAGACCAGCGAATATATCAGGAAGCACTACAGGAGACAAGGAGGACAGGAGAAGAGAATCAAGTGAGTGGGGGGAGAGAGATAGTGATTGAGCCTGGAGTGAGAACGAGAATGAGAGCATGATGGGGGTGGGAGAAGAGAGAAGGACAGAGAAAGAGTGGGAGGAGGGGAAGGAGGAGGAGGGGAAGGAGGCGGAGGAGGAGGAGGGAAAATGAGTCTGGCTGTAGTCCGTGTTAGCAGCAGGGGAGGTGCGGGAATCAGCAGGGGAGAGGGAGGATCAGTGAGTGGCACGTGGAGAGGCAGTGTTTCATGAAGCCCAGGAGAGACACAGAGCCTCCCACTGAAACACAGACGGAGAGAGAGAAAGCGACAGAAAAAAAACAGACATTGTGAAATACACAGAAAGAGAAAGGGAGGGAAAGTGAAAGACAGATATACAGTAAGAGAGGTAGAGAAAGAGACAGAAAGAGAGAGACAAGGAGGAAGTACAGAAAGAGTGAGGGGGGGGAGAATATATTGCCTGCGGAAGGAGAACAACACAGAAAAAGACAGGAGGAGGGACAGAGAGAGAGAGAGAGAGAGAGAGAGAGAGAGCTTCTTTCTCATTAGCCGGGGTAAATCGTGCCTGCAGCTCTCCAACAGCGGCACATGATAGCTGACACACACACACACACACACACACATTGACACACTCATGCAGACGCACACACACCCTCACACTCGTTCTCACTCACACACTTCTGACTTTCTGGAATGCGTTTGCTGTCTGAGAGAGTGGCGGGGCCAGGCAGCCAGAACTGATTCACCGTTGCTCGGTGTTAACAGAAAATAGAAAGCTTCACTCGGCAGCTTCATAGGGGCAGTGGCAACTTACCACACACACACACACACACACACACACACACACACACACACACACACCCCATTCAGGGCTTCCAAGTATCCCTGAGAGGCAGAGGGCAGTGCTGGACGGATGGTCGTGCTGCGAAAAGGATCTCTCCTCTCCTCTGGTGATGATGATGAGAGAAACACAGACCAGGCGGATCAAGTTGGATCACTGACACTTGGAGAGCGGGCTGACAGAGTGTGCGTGCGTACGACCTAGTGCTTTTGAGTGTGTGTGTGTGCACACACGCGTGTGTATGACAGAGAGCTTGGACGTCGGTGTGATGATGCTGCCGATCGTTTTACTCCTGCTTGTTGCCTCGGGATGGAACCCGACACAGGCGACAAAGAGCGTCCACCCCAGGCTACGACTCACCTACAAAGGTAAGGCAACAGGTGTGTGTGTGTGTGTGTGTGTGTGTGTGTGTGTGTTTGTGTTTGTGTGTGTGTGTGTGTGTGTGTGTGTGTGTGTGTGTGTTTGTGTATGTGTGTGTGTGTGTGTGTGTGTGTGTGTGTGTGTGTGTGTGTGTGTGTGTGTGTGAGTGAGTGAGTGTGTGTGTGATTTTGTCTCTGTGTATTTGTCTTTATGTCTTTCTACAAAAAATCTAATATTTTGAAGAAAACATTTTGATGCTAATCAGAAAATATTGAGCTTCATAAAACATTGCGTGTGTGTTTCAATACAGAGATGTAAAACTAATATTAAGTTTGGATTTGGTTAATAAGTAATCGTATTTGAAGTGTCGGGTAGATAATTAAGTCATTGAGAGTTTGCAAGCAATTTGCTAATGTTAGAGACCGGCAAAAATAATTGAGTTTGGAAATGCATCAGTGCAAGAATATTTCAGAAATGTGATATTCAGCAGCTTTCCACAGAGGTGACTCTAAGCCTTGTGCCAAGAATAATTACTTGGGTGAATGGCTTTTAATGCAAAGCTTCCACTGAGCTCTGCAGTCTGCAGGCCAATGCATGCTGAACAGATTAACAGCGATCACACTTCGGCATATTTCTGCATACTTTCTTACCATCTGTCACATTCGATATCCTGCAAAGCTTCTTCAGACAGGTGTTTCATGGATATTGTAAATTTCAAAGCCTTCTCTTGAATCAGGGTGCGGTGTTTGTTTTTGAATGTATAAAAAAAACACACTTTTTAGATGTAGCGGCAGCTTGTTCAGACAGGTTGGCAGAGGCTATCTTTAGCAGTCGTACAGACAGAGTTGGAACAGTGGCGGCTTTCATCTGATAGGAGTCAATTCGCACTCTATTAAGATTGCTATCCAGTGCTGGGCATCTGTTTGTGATAGTCTTTGCTCTCCACTGCGAGCGTGATGTGAAAGATCTGTGAGAATTTTGACTGTGAGAAATGTTCTTTTATCTTTGCTTCTCATTTGTGGTATTTCCATCAGAAACTATAAAAGTCTGTTTCTCCTTTGGTCCAAGAAGGGAAAAAAAAACAAAAAAAACGCCCATCCTCCTTTGCTGTGTGGAAATGGTTATTATGGGGCTGATCTAATGACATTCGTCACCACGCTGCGGCGGCGATTCTGTCACACACACCAGGATTACGCTCTTATTTTTGTTTGCGCTGTGCCTGCTATGGCGGTTGAGTTTCTACAATGTGGTTTTCTTTTATGAGATAGTGGTTCATTGAAAGAATGTCAAACACTTGGGCTTGTTATGGTGGCGTCTCACATGGATGTTTATAGAGGATCGTAGGGGGAATATGAGGGCTTCCCTTTGTAGGGGTCTGCTCTGTAAACAGCCCTGTTACTCTTTTGATCGGATCACTGTGACAACAATGTCATATAAAAATCCACACCAAAGTCTACCAGTCGTGGTTGAAAATGCGTCTGGAATGTACACGCCCTGCAGAGAACTTAAAAAAAAAAAAAAAAAATACCGGTGGGAGGTCAAAGGAAAGAGAGCTTTACATTTTATCTATTACTTTAACAGCATTCAAACTTTACTTCGTAGCTCCAGAACTGTGAATCTCTGTTGACGTTTCTGAGTTAAGTCATTGTTTTAACTGTGTGCTTTCAGCGGTGCAAAGGTACATTTTGAGAGACAGAGGTCATCCATAAAGCATGCTCTGACCATTTAATGCAGCAGGCTGATGATTTAAGCCCAGTGTTGTCCCGGGCGCGCTCCCTCCTCTGTTTTTCTGGCCTTGGCGGAGAGCGAGCGGAGGGCTCCCTCTCCCTCTGGCTAATTTACTGGGCTTACATTACTGAGCAACGCTGCTAGTTGTCACTGCTTGCCATGCTCTCCGCCGCTGGGCGCCTCCAGAACTAACCACATCAGTGAGAGTAATGAAGCTGACACGCAGGGGGCTATGATGAAGCAGCCAGGGCCGAAGGGGGAGGGAGGAGGAGGAGTGGGTGTGTGTGTGTGTGTGTGTGTGTGTGTGTGTGTGTGTGTGTGCGTGCGTGCGTGTGTCTGTGTGTGTGTGTGTGTGTGTGTGTGTGTGTGTGTGTCTGTGTGTGTGTGTGTGTGTGTGTGTGTGTGTGTGTATGTGTGTGTGTGTGTGTGTGTGTGTGTGTGTGTGTGTGTGTGTGTGTGTGTGTGCGTTCATGACTGACACTCTCTGAAAGCGACCAGCTCGGATTGGAAAAAAGCCTCAGGCACCGAGAAAACTTTGCAATATGTGGTTTTTCAGCCACCCCATCCCCCTCCCTCAACTCCATCTCCTCGCTCCATCCGACCCGATCCATCTATCTCCATCCATCTCCATCTTTCACCCATTTTTTTTGCATTTTTTCCCTCAATATCTTTTGACCTATCTTTTGATCTTTTGAATTTCACACTTCCAGACCTTCTGACTTTCTTTTTTCTCTCTCTCTCTCTGTCTCTCTCTCTCTTCTCTACCTGTCTTGCTCTCGTTCCAATCCACACACCTCTTTTTCTTGTCAGGACTGATATGGCCACGTTCCACCAGGCAGTTGAGTGAAGCACGCTACTCCGGGATCCCATCATTGTGGTATGAGAGGCATTCAGGCTGTTGCGTCCAGCCTCATCCCTCCCTTCCTCCCTCCCCTTCAAAGCTTTTCTTACCCAGGGCCATAGCAGGCATAACAAAGGCATATGAGGAGGGATTGGCATTCACGAAAGCCTAGGGGCACTAGGAGATGGCAGGGCTTGCGGTTCCTCTTGGCAGACTTCCCTCCTGAGACTTTAGTAAGTCCGCAATTATGTTAGGTGTAAAAACAGGGGAGGTAATTTAACGTAAGGGCTTCACCCTCCTCCGTGCGCACGGTCGGGTTTTGAGGTTGTTGCCGGGGCCGCGCTCAGCGTTTGTGAGTCAGCCTCGGAACAACATGTGGCAACCTGCGACCGTTGTTGCAAATTAGCCCTGGCGGATGAGCGAGGGATCCGCCCAGCGTCAGGCACCACCGGCTCAGCACAGCTCAGAACCTGACTTAATGAACCCCTCAGTCAGCGCATACCTGCGTAAGCCCCCACCCGAATCGCACTGTTCTGTTTTGCATGTTACCAAGGAAGATATATTTACTTTTCTGTGGAAATGGAATATGGGGATCCTGTGGGATAAGTAATAAGGGCGTTGTGGTTTTCTTAATGTCAAGCAATGAATAATAAGCCTTTATCCTCTACAAACAGGAGTTTTAGAGTTTGAGAACGGCACAAATATATCCCTCTGATATACAGAGTCACTGGAATGGATCCCAAAAGCCTGGCACAGTTAGAGGAAGCCATTTGGAAAATCTGACTTTGCATCAGAAGACACTGGCATATGTGCCTCACTATGGTGCAATAAAGCCGAGAAGGGAGATCTGAGACAAGCCCTTAAAATTGCTTTATGAGAACATAATAACTGCAGTTTAGGCCTAATCTCTGCCCAATCAAATGTAAACCTTCGGATTGCGCGGGTCAGTCTATGTGATTGTAAGGGTTTACCCTTGCATTGCTGTCTGTCTGGCGCGTGACCCCTCCCCTGTGATATGTGACATCGTATATGGCGAATGAATCTTCGTCTCAACACCGCCATATGTCGGTCTTAAGTCAAAAAGAAAGCCACATCATTCCAGTCATGAGGGCACTGAGTTCTTTGTCTTCTGATTAAAGAAGAAAGAATGTAGTCAGTCGACTGCACTGCAAAGCTGAGAACTACAGAATAGACTGTTATTACCTGTTTTTTCATCTTTGTATTTGTGTGGTGTTCCGAAATGTATAATTCTTTTGGCTTGGCTTCTCTGATTCACACGTTTGCTATGCAAATTACTGACAAAAGGTGCTGATAGTAGAGTCACACCCTACCCATTTAATTGATCGTGTCAGTCTGTGCTGGAGTTCGTTAAGTATAATGCTGAAGGCTGGAATCATCACAAACTGTCTGGACGGGAATCGCCTCCCTTCTGCTCACTGGGGAAAACTGCTCTGGGTGGGAAAAAAATCAACATTCCATCATAAAGGCATGAAAATTGTCTGCTTCAGTTTCTCAGAAATTACGCAGAGATGTAGGCAGAGAGGAGAAAAATCTAGCTTGAAGTCTGCTCAGTGGAATTCTCCAGAAAACCATATAGAGACGTGGCCTGGATTCACTTAGCTGCCTATTGCTGTTGTAATTAGGCCAACGGGCCACAGAGAGGGAGAGAGAGAGTTTGTGAGAGATTAAATCTGTGTGTGTGTGTGTGTGTGTGAGTGTGTGTGTGTGTGTGTGTGTGTGTGTGTGTGTGTGTGTGTGTGTGTGTGAGTGTGTGTGTGTTGGGGGTGGGGTGGGGGTTGGTGCATCTACCGAAACAGGTTGATGACATGATCCCCGCAAAATGTGTATTTATTCAGAAGTTAAATTAGTTTTAAAACTTTTCCAAACATCTTTTCCAAACACTTCCACCTGGCACCGGGAAAGCCGAGACGAGTCTTGGGATGATGTCAGGCTGTTATGACAGAGTGGGACTCTCACTTATTACCTTGCGTAAATAAACTCTCCTTCTTTGGTCCATTCGTGCCTTACATTTACCTCTCAGGAAAGAAAATTAAACACCAATCCGCCCAAGCGTCCTCCTGGGCTTTAAGACCTTGTCGCCGCTACTTAAGAACAGTTTAACTTCTTTCCCCGGCTTCTCAAAAATATCTCAAACACTCTACACTTTCTTTTTCCAGGGACCTGAAAAAAAAAAGTTGGAGAACACAGTTGAGAAGTAGGCAAACTTGAATGTAAGGAGTGGCGTTATTTCAACACGCTGCCCAGCTCTTATCTCAACATCTGAACATCAGGCAGATGTGAACCCTCAGAAGGAGTAAAACCCAGTCCGCCATTCCCCTGCCCTGGAGTCAATCTTCCTTGTGGGAAGCGTCGCTGAACACCTACTCCCACTGATAACACATTATTACATTTGCTTTTTATCAGCTTCAGAGGGTTAATGCCACAAGATAGGGCAAGAAGGAGAGAGGGAGTGTACACTGAAAGAAAAAGAGGGAGAGATTCCTGTATAACGGATTGCTGCAGGACCACGTGTGTGTTAAGCAAAGAATCCTTCCCGTGGTTTTATTTCTTGGGTTTTGGCCTGAGTATAGAGGGAGTGGGACAGTAGCACTGAGTGTAATTTCTCTGTTGGCTTTAAATGGGTAGCATTACCGCCTAACTGCAGTCTCACGTTGCATGTAGGCCCAGGTAGTAATTACTAACGTACCGAGCTGTAATTTTAAACCTGATTCCCAACAGAAGAAACAGCCCATCTACAGAGGTTATGGCTTTGAAATGATTTACTCACCGTAAGTTATGTGAAAGATCTGTTAGGGGGGGAAATGCCAGCCGTATGTGCCCTTTCTCCTGTTTAACGTTTCATTTCAGCTAAATGGCAGGTTTCATATAGACATTGATATTTCTAAACCCACTCAGACTGTAAAGACATCTCCCGGCATGAGGTCAAACCCTACCGTATCTTTCCCCTGTGTTTGACCTGGGCCATTTTATACCTGAAGCAAACTCAACTGTTCCAAGTTCAGTGTAGAAGTGGTAGACCTCTTCTTTGTGTGCATTGCAAATCCATCTTCCATGCATTGTGTATTCAATTCTGGTGCCTTATGATTTTACATTAAAGCCTATAACTGAATTGATGATACTAATGAACTAAAATAATTGTTTTACAATCATTCTGACCATTCAAATGCAGGCATGCATAAGGAGAGAAATGCCTTTTTTCTCTGTCTCTCTCGTTCTTTATCTATTTCTCTTTCCCATCGTCTCTTCTTCTCTCTATGGCAGCTGCTTCCTATTCCCCTCACATGGAACACAAAGCGGTCTGTTTGCCCAGTAATCAACACACTTCCTCTCCAATAGAACAGCTGAGGGGTCGCCGTGGCGACGATGCCAGTGCCACAATCACCACCTATTCATACCCACCTCCACCCCGTCCCCCCCCCCCCCCCCCCCCCCCCCCCGCCCATCTCCCGACCCCCAGGATCCAAGCATTACCTAAAGGTTACCTAACCATTCCAGTTGCCGTAGGAGCACAGAGAGGAGAGGAGAGCTATCGAGCTCTCTGACGCCGGGGATCAGAGAAGAACACTTTGTGCTCGAAGCGAATGAGTGTTCCTCATTAGACCTCTGAAACCTCTAATCTGCTGGGGAACAATACTGCCTAACATGGGCCCGGCTCGCACAAACACAGGCTCGATTCACATGGAGCAGTGATGAGCAACCACATGCAAAGGCATATAATCCTTGCCTCCTGGTCCGAGCACCATGGCTTAGGGGCTGCGGTGTAATGTGGACCCTCTTCATGGGTGGCTGGCTTTTATGAGCTTTACCAAAAGGGCACCAGATGACCGCAACAGGCCTCAGTTGTGTTGGTCTCCTTATTGATTTAGCCATGTATGAATATGTTTAATTCATGTATAAGTTCAGTATTTACAGTAGTAGTAGTAGTAGTACTTTAGTGCTTTTAAACATCACGTCACCTCAACAGTTTTTTCCCCCAAGCAATAGCCCTCCTAAATAGCTCTCACACACGAACTTTATCGCACTTTATTTAACTTTATTTAACATTATTATTGTTGCACTACCTCCATTTATTATTTTGCTCATACTGGTACTATCTGTCCTTGTATTGTTGTTCTGTGTTGTCTTGTTGTTCTATTTGTGATACTATAGCCTGCATGGAGAATACCAAAAAAAATGCCTAGTATCTGTATACATGGCGAAATAAAGTTGAATTGAATTGAATTTAGTGCTTTTAAGTACATTTATGACCTTGGCATTTTCAGTGTGATGGTTTTCTGCCGCCAGTCTTCTCTACTCTCTCCTCTCCTTGGTGTGTCTTTCCTCTTATGTCCATATCAAACACTTTAACACCACAGTTTAATCTCTCTAAATTCAGTGGATTCAGAGTTTTTTACCTGAACAACCACTACTGGTTGTACTTTTCCCCCCTTTCTCTCTCTCTCTCTCTCTCTCTCTCATCATCACCAGTTCCTATTTTCTCTCCCTCTCTCTTTCTTACTCTCTGAAATTGCGGTGGTTTCCATTTCCTGCGTGACATCACTGACAAACACGATCCAATGCTTTGCTAATGTTACAGTAATTGCTATTCCTCTGGCAAACACCTTGACAAGAAAACGAACAATGGGAGAGCTATGTGTTCTCCATCCAGTTTCTTTTGTGATGATTATCAGTGAGCTGTCCCTCTTTCCAGTCTCATTACTGTTCAATCGCTTAAGGCAACAGAGACCTAATACTAAAATACAATGGCTGTATAATTCTAGTACTTACGTGAATGTGCATTCATATTGACTTTTTCCATCTATTTCTCTCTCTCTCTCTCTCTCTCTCTCTCTCGCTCTCTCGCTCTCTCTCTCTCTCTTCCTGTTCTACTGAGTGTGAACTGTATACAGTATAGAGCTCTTAAGAGGTTGCTTTTTTTCTCATTATGAAAACATTTCCAGTGTCCCTGTAGTCAAGGTTAAATTTGAGATTAAAGAGTTTATTTTTATTTTATGGGGATAAATCTCCCTTGGCATCTTTCAACACATCAATAGCAAGTGTTGAAAGGGACCCTTTTTTTACTCTCTCTCTCTCTCTCTCCCATTCTTGTTTGAAGTGCTGTTTCAGTAGACCCTGATCTCTCTTGGTAACATTTGTTTGGAATATAACAGGTTCCTATGTGGCCTCTCTGCAGACGTTAACCACTTACATTATCCCATATGGGGTAAATGATAGGGGTAGGAGATGCGGAAATCCCCCCTACGCCTCTTATTTTTTTTTTTTTAAAACACTGCTGGCCTCGGTAATTGCCAAGAAGAGCACCTTGATTCACTTTCATGGTCATTAAAAGAAAGCGTCAGCGTGATTAGACAAGATGTGGAGGTGAAGAAGAAGAAGAAGAAGAAGAAGAAGAAGAAGAAGAAGAAGAAGAGGAAGTAAATGGGCTCTTTTATTCACAGACAGTTGAGTTGTGTGGCTTGAGAGGCTAAGTGAATGGATATTCAAATAAAAGCTTTTAGAATAAAATGTACACGTGTTTCTTGAGTAATTCAGTAAAATCAACCCTGGCTCTGCTTTCACTACTTAACCAAATTGAAGTTGTGATCGTGAACTTTATTTTTGTTCATACAACTGTAGCAAAACATCCTTCATGCATGTTGACTGCTTCATAAACGGACATGGGAAGAAAAAAAATGAAGTGAAATGTATCTCAAAGGTCGTTTCCAGTCCATTGGTGGGTCAAGTGTGTGACGTTATTGCGAGAGGTCTTTTTGTCTTTCGGGTTTATCTATCTCTTGGCACATCAGAAATGAAGACAGAGTTTTGGGCACCAGAGCAGGGCTGCGGCACATGGCAAGCTAGGTCCTGCAGCCTCTCATCTGTCTTACTGAACTCCATTTTGGCCCACATTCTGTACCTGTTGCATCAGGACTTCCACCAACACACCCACATGCACACACATAGCTACTGCATGATTAATTTAGGTGGTTTCTGTTTTTTTGTAAGAAGCTGATGCCTTTGACAAGTACCCGTGTGCCAATGTTTGCATTTGTGTAGGTGTGTGAGTGTGTGTGTGTGTGTATGTGTGTGTGTGTTTGTGTGTGTGTGTGTGTGTGTGTTTGTGTGTGTGTGTGTGTGTTGTGTGTGTGTGTGTTTGTGTGTGTGTGTGTGTGTGTTTGTGTGTGTGTGTGTGTGTGTGTTTGTGTGTGTGTGTGTGTGTTTGTGTGTGTGTGTGTGTGTTTGTGTGTGTGTGTGTGTGTGTTTGTGTGTGTGTGTGTGTGTGTGTGAGTGCGTGTGTGTGTGTTGCATGCATGCATGGCTGTCTGTCTGTCAACCCCCAGTCAGTTTCTCCAGGCGGGGGTTAATTGGAGTTTATCTTGTTCCCCCGGGGGCATACAAGTGTTTGGCTTTCCCCTTCCCTGACGGAGGGTGAGGGCGGAGGAGCTGTCGGCCTGCATTATCCCATAAATGATGGAGCCCGGATGAAAGCCATTACCAGAGATAGGGCTGCATGCTGATGGGGCGAGAGAGGCCCATGGTCAGCTATCGTTTGACAGACAGCCTTCAATCACCCAAACCTATCATGCAGCATAGCGTAGACCAACACAGTTCCTGAGGCTCTGAGTTTCGTGTTTTTTTTTATCCTGATCTACAAGGCTGATGTGAGGGAGGGCTGTGCCCATGGAGCTGCGGCACAGTTTCCATTTCCATGTGAGTGACAGCCATCACTCACCACACCCATGACAGAGATCAGAGGAGGCAAGGTGTCCTTGTTAAAAACCTAGTTTAAAAACCCTGGTTAAAGCCGAGGTAAAATACTTTGTTAATACCTAGTTTAAAAACCCTGGTTAAAGCTGAGGTAAAATACTTTGTTAATACCTAGTTTAAAAACCCTGGTTAAAGCTGAGGTAAAAGACTTTGTTAATACCTAGTTTAAAAACCTGGTTAAAGCCGAGATAAAAGACTTTAGCAATACCTAGTTTTCTGTCTGATTTACAAATTTGACTACTGGGCTTGATCATGATCTGATCATGAAGTCAAAAAGTTCTAAGATGTATTGATTTACAACATTTCTCCATTAATACACATTCTCAGAGGCATTGTTGGTAGAAAGGGGGAACAAATCCTCTTGTTCCAGCTACTGTATTTGAGCATGCGTTGCCTTTAGGCACTGCCTTCCGTCATTTCTTGCATTTGTTCCATAAGGGTGTTTGTCGTGGGAGGCGGTCTCGCTTCGCCGACACCCAGGCCCCTCATAATATCTCGCATCTGACGTCCGTTATCAGCACACACCATAACTGGAAGACAAAACACGGCCTGATGAAACGCCTTCTGAGACCAGAGGCAGGGTGTGCTCGTGAGACAGTGGGGTAAAACTGAGCCGAAAGCCTCTGACAATCATTCCAGATGTCCATAAAGAATTTGTTCTCAAAGTTAATGAAATGAATCGAAGCAAAGCTTTTGACAGTACGAAGCCGCGCTGGCTTCAAATCAAAGTTTGTCTCAATGCCAGGTGTCAAACCACAACACATATTTGTTCTCATTACCTACAACTAGCGTCGGGGGGAATGTCTCCTACAAGGTGGTCCCCAAGCAAGAATAAACAAAGTTGCTTTTATTTCCTTTTAATTACATGTCAAAAAAAAATAAAACATCCAGGTGAATGAGGTGTGTATCCAGGAAGAAAATCACGCCTGTCTGACTCCAAGGATTATGGGTAATTACAGGAACTGGATCCAGGCATTAACACAACAGCTCAGAGCTGCCTCTGTGTCAGTATCACACAGTCGAGACAGTGAAAAATAAACACTGACTTAATAAGACTTCACATGAAATGGCTCCCACAGACAAACTACCACGTTGAGAACCTTTTATAGTGAGGGTGAACTCACACGGTGTTATTTATATGATTATTTTTCCTTCTCGCTCACATGAGTGGAGGACAGAAACAGGAAGGCTGATGGTGGCCAGTCTCGTCATTTTTTTCTTTTGCGATTGCCATGGGAACTGAGCAGCAGTGAAAAAGTGACAGGTCGGATTTGGCAAAAGACTGAGAAAAAGGGTCCTCTATACAGGAAAGGCCACAACACACACTCTCACACACACACTCACACACACACTCACACACACACATACGCACACACACACACACACACACACACGCACACACACACACACACACACACACACACACACACACACACACACACACACACACACACACACACACACTCCACACCAACAACGCTGGATGTCCTCTAGCAGCACCAGACCCTCCACAAGGTCAATCAGACACAGAGCCCCCTGCCCAAGGGTACCCCTCCCCCTCCCTCTCCCTGTCAGCCCACAGGAAAAGCTCCCCGCTAGGTCTGCAGATCTGAGAGCAGGGCCCTCACCCCTCCAGACCCCAGCAACAGCAGGAGAGACGGAGCGAGGCGCTGAAACAGCTCACTGATCAGCGTAATCAGAAATGGGGGTATCCAATGTGGGTGGGTTTACAAGTGTGCAAACACTCCAGAGTGGACAAGCTCTAGGGCCGGTTTCACAAAGGTATTTTAGACTGGTCTCTAGTGTTAGGCCAGTCTTAAATTCTAAACTAATTAGTCTAATGCAAGTAAAAGAAATTAAGACTGACTCATTGTAAGCCATAGACAAATAGACACCCTACCCAACTCAGGCCTAAGACCCATGTTACCATGGAACGTCACAATAGGTTAACGGTCAACCATTAATCTTAAAGGTAAAAATAGGAATGAAAAATTACAGTAACAAAATAACATTCTTACTCAAATATTTTAGTAATTGTAAGAACCCTTTTTTTATTTACTTTATTTTATTTGATAACATACTTCACTGAATTTTCCAAGTAAAATGTTCTTGTAACTATCGAATTATTCCAAAAGATAAACAATTTCTGCTGGGATAAAGAGATCTTAGAGGTTGGATGATGTCGGCCATTTTTTTGTACTTTGAAGTCTTAATTTACCCAGAATTCATTGTACTGTAGTCCTGCTTCAGGTAGTGAAGAACTAAACTGCTTGGTGCAACAGATTAATGTAGTTGTCTATGTGAAGCCTGACTATGTTTTATGTGAAAGCCTTTGAGAAACCGGCCCCTGTTCAGATATGGCTATGACTTCAATGCCAACAGTTGATAGTGTCTCACCTGCATCATACAAAGCTGCAAAACCACAAAAAAGAATATTAAGAAAAAGCGGTTGGTATGCTATGAGTTATTTGAGATTATAATAAATCTCTGTAATAGTCATACAACAGTGGTCAAAGTGTGTTTAGTAAGGGAAACCTGGGCACATAGAGGAGAACGGCTGTCTGGAACAACGATCAGTTCTCTTTTGCAGACAAGGGCTAAGCTTACATTTCATAAAGGGCATAGTTATAGCATAGTTATATGTTAATAGCTGGGGCTGCAGAGGTTAATCCACTCAACTTTCTACACTGTACATAATCTCCCAAATCCCAACACCCATAGTTCCTATAGAAAGACCAGTTGAAATGATTGAACTTACAAATTAGGTAATGTGAAGACTTCAGCCTTCAGACCAAGGACTCGCTGTGGCTTCACAAATACAGACACATTTCCTGTGAAGACAGAAAACTTGGTAATGTTTCATTTGATATCATCTGCACTTTAATGTGATATTATTTGACTGTAACACAATGCCATCAACATGTGTGAAAAATATTTGGCCTAAAACTCATTTGCTGTGAGGTGATGTCTGCGCTCTGTTTTTCATTTAAAGAAAGGAAACCTAAAGAATACATGCAAACATGTGCAGACTGAGACTCACAAAATCAATCCTGACAGATAAAAGAGAACGAAAGAAAGCTCTTTCCTCCAAGATGAAAGCCCTGCCTTATCACTGACAGCCGATAGCCCTTCTGAACACTGGAGCAGCCTGTTGCACAATCTAGCCCCATCTTCCCGGACATTACTCATTGGGCTTTTCCGATCTCCAATCCCTCTTTAGGGAGATCCGGAGAGCTTTCCTACCTTTTGGTCAAAAAAGCATCCTGTTTGTTGTGTGAGTGTGTGTGTGTGTGTGTGTGTGTGTGTGTGTGTGTGTGTGTGTGAGTGTGTGTGTGTGTGTGTGTGTGTGTGTGTGTGTGTATGTGTGTGTGTGTGTGTGTGTGTGTGGGGGGGGGGGGTTTGAGGGGGGGGGTCGGGACGTCGAGACAGAGATCTTGTGTCTGGATGACGGGTCATTTAGTGGAGTGGCTCAACGTAGAGGAACGTTAAAGGTCTGCTCCGCATGTGTGGACAGTGGCAACCGACACCACTTGGACCATGACCATTCCCATTTACCGTACGGCTCGGACACATCGCGGGAAACTAAATCCTCTTAAAAAGAACTCAGCCCAGGCATGTTGACAGGCTGACAACAACACACAGGCTGAGGGTATGTGTTATTCATTATAACAAAGGGCTCATAAAAACCATGAAACACCCAAACGATGCCGCAGCGAACTGCATAAGTGTTTCAAAAGCACAATGTTGAAAACAAACAGCAAGCCCCCGAAAAGAAAGAAAGCTTAGCTCAAACTAACCCTTGCAGCGTTCTGTGCCCTGTCCTTTAATTATGGTAAAAGGCTTTGTCCGATATCACTCAGGGCCTGCTCCTTGACCTCTGTTTATCCCTGGGGGTGCCCTGCTGGTGTGACCCCAGCCTTGGGTCAGAAGTGTATAGCTAGGCTAATCAGCTTCCAGGGCTGGGCTGGGTGGCTGTGGCTCTGGACCTGTGGTTTTGAGCTATGGTATTTCTTCTTGTTTACTCTCCCATTCTCTCCAACCGCATACTACTCACACAAACACTAATTAGCTCCACACGTTTCTGAATGCTGCTCTGTTCGTCCCACCAAACTGACGAGTGGAATATTGTATTGCAGTTTGTAGTATACAAGATAGACCTGAGAAAATCCCCTGTCAAAAGGAGGCCAAGGCAAGTTTGACTTAATTTATCTGGTTCGAGTTACGGGGATTTATTGAAACCATGAGGGTGAGTCCTAACAAACTGATGATGCCTTACCATAAGACAAAAGAGGGGATGGTCCCGAGAGATCGGTGGTGTGTTTTCACCAACAAGAGCAAACAAAGTTAAGTAAAGAGTAATGTGTTACTCTGGTTCCTGGCAAATGTTCCTGAAGTGTCATTAATCCTTAAAGGATACAGGATCATTTAAGGGAAGTGAAGAGGAGCTGATAGCGTGGATGTTAACACTTAACAACATGTTTACAAATGAAAAAGCTGCACGCTTAGCATGGATGTGTCACGCATAGAGGAACGATTGATTTGTTTATTCAAATATTCCAACAGGCATAACTAGGCAGCATTTCAAAACCATGAGTCAACTGCTGTTCTTCAGTCAACATTAAAGTATTATATGAGCTTCTAACATCTGCTGGTGTTTCATGTCCACATGCGACCGAGCTGAGTTTGAGCAGGATTTCCTCATCGTCAGCTACTCAGGCCGTATTAATAAGACATAACTGCACAAGTTCTTTACATCAAGTAACCGTATCGCTTTTTATCGCTCTACAACCCCTCGCTTGTATTTGTTTTCACTTTAGTCCCCATGGCCAGTGTTAAAAGCGCTAGTGTTGTCTGGTCTCCTCTTCGTCTGTGTTGGCTGTTTTATTCATTTGTGTAATCGGATAAAGCTGAACAGCACACCTCTGGGCATGCAACAGTATCACTTCAACTCTTTTCTCTCTCTCTCTCTCTCTCTCTCTCTCTCTCTCTCTTTAAGCCGCACACTTAATTTAAGTGAGCCTCTCTCCAGGCAGTCCTGGGGTTAAAGAGGTCAGCACCTCTGTGGCGGAGGCAACTGTAATCTGTACCAGCTTTCTGGAGAAAAAAAAAAAAAAAAAAAAATCACCTAACGGACCCGGCGTACCTGCAAACCTCCCACCGGTAGTTTCAAAGCCAGACTTTGACTTCCAACTTTTGGCTCATTCATCATCGGAACGTGTGCGAAGTTTGAACATGTTAACCACCTCCTGGGATATTCAGCTAAGTGGTTTTAAAGCATTTCAGGCAGTCACTGATATTGGTGCGTTGGAGGGCATCCCCACCCGCTTGCGTGCAGGCGTCAGTCTGCGTTCCCACAGTCATATCAGCTGTTCACTGCTGTTGACGCTGATCATGCAGTTACCCGTGTCAACAGAATCTGGAATCTCGAGTTTTTCCACCCGTGTAGCTAGCTAGCGGGGCCTCCTCTGACACAGTTAGCGCTGCTGCCAGAGGGCCAGGGAGGGTACAGGCCAGTTGCGTAAGTGTTCGAGTTTTACTCCGGCGCCCTCTGGCCCTGATGCCCCATTAGGAGTAGCTCGTAAAGATAATGGCAGGCAACCCCTATGCCAAGGTGCCACAGCCAGCCCCAGATCAAGGTCAGAGATAGACGTCTGAGCTCCCCACCAGAGAGGCAATTGTGTATGTGTGTGTGTGTGTGTGTGTGTGTGTGTGTGTGTGTCTGTGTGCATTTGTCTGTCTGTCTGCCTGTCTCCTATTGCGTTTCACTGCTTCCTGTCGTCGTTACCTCAGCCTCACTCTCGTCTCTCTCTCACTGCCTCCACTTGTTGCAGTTCCCACTCAATTTATCACCTCATTTTCTGTTTCTCTCAGTTTCTTTTTTCTATCTTGTCTCTTATTCCATCACTTCACTCTCTCTCTCTCTCTCTCTCTCTCTCTCTCTATCCCTCTCATCCTGCTTTTCCCTCCCTTCATCCCTCCCTTTATGTCTCTTGGGACATCTCACAGCCAGAATCCCCTCCCTCTCTTTGACTCCAGGCTGCCGGTGATCCTCTGAAATGACTAACCCAGCAGGAAGTAGCATGTAGCGGTGCCGCGTATGTGTGTGTGTGTGTGTGTGTGTGTGTGTGTGTGTGTGTGTGTGTGTGTGTCTGCACTTGGGGAAGTGAGGTATTTGGCTGCTGCTGCCTGGCATAAGTGAACCTAGGGCTTTAGAAAATCACAAACACATTGAGAAGGAGAGCAGTGTTTCTGACCAGAGGGCCCACTCGCACTTGGAGGAAATGAGAGGGTCGCGACCAAATGGGCTCAAATGAGAGCCCTGCAGGGACCTAAGAGCACACACACACACACACACAGACACACACACACACACACAGACACACACACACACAGACACATGCACATACACACGCACAGACACACACACACACACACACACACACACAGACACACACACACACACACAGACACACACACACACACACACAGACACATGCACACACACACAGACACACACACACACAGACACATACACACGCACAGACACACACACACACACACACACACACACACATACACACACACACACACACAGACACATGCACATACACAGGCACAGACACACACACACACACACACACACACACACACACATACACACACACACAGACAGACATATCTACACACACATATAGACAGACATACATACACACAGACATGTTAACACTCAGATTAAAACACTGGTCTCTTCATCCCATACATACACACACACACACATGGCACACACACATACAATCTCTCTTTCGCTCTCTTGCAGGGAGAGGAAATGAAAAGGGTCGCGTCTGAGACATCTTTATGTAGACGATGAAACAGCCTTACTTTACCTTCGGTAAATGAAAGCAATCGGATGCACACACACACATGTGCAGAGCAGCTGGACCGTGGTAAATCTGGTCTTGTTTCGTTCAGATCTGCCTTCCTAATCTGGGCCACCTCAACGAGGACTCGAGGGGCTTTGGTCCATAGGGCTTTTGCCGTGGTTATTTCCGTAATAGGCACAGCATTGAGAGTCATGGAGAGTCATGGTGGGTTCAGAGGGTTTATTTTTTTTTACCGGAATCAGGTGTTTCCCTTGCAAGCCCATTGGAAAATCCAGTCAAGCACCTGAGTTATTAAAAAATAATCACTGTGTAAAATCTTCTGAGGCCTAAGACTGTTGACTGAACTCCATTTTTTAAGAGTCACCAGTGTAAGCGATACTAACTGCTACAGTACATGAGCTCTTTCATTTGGGATGATGTCATGCTACGGGAAATGCCCGGTGATAAGTAAAGGACAGCGAGTCTGTGAATATTTCATGGTTTCTTTGCCCTTGATCTTTCTGTGTGTGTGTGTGTGTGTGTGTGTGTGTGTGTATGTGTGTGTGTGTGTGATTTATGGGATGTGTGGAACGTTCGTCATGACATGCAATGTTTTATATCACTGCTGCTGATACGGTCACATATATTACAGATGACATCACACACATTCTTATTTCAGCATGAATGAAATCACATTTTATTTAATTCCAAGGCCATACATCACTGTAAACACTGCAATTAGAAAATGTTGAGATTGGGAGGTTCATCAACTTTTTGCTGGATATTTGAGATGTGGTGTTCCCTTAACAAAACTGAGCCACAGCGCGCTTGACTGAAATAGATGATAAATAGATCAAATCATAGATGTTGGCGTAAGTAATTTTTTCCAAACAATATTGTCGAGGTATTCTTTCAACCATGCTTACGCTATGTTGCTCACGAGCCTTTTCACTTGTAATGCTGTGTTCCTGTTTGTATAGGTTATGCTTTCTTTTTCTAGAAACACTATTCAATTAGTTTGAAAATTCTCATAAACAGAAGGGTTAAATGATGACATAATTGACATGTTTAGTTTGTGTAAAATGTGTTTATTTGAATATGTGAAGCCGTGAAGACCATAAACGTGGCACTCATTATCTTATAAACACATAAAAGACATATTTTGATTTATGGATTTGAAAAGGCAGAAAGTGAAATAAGAAAGTTTTACTCGATTACAAAATTACATTATTTAACCTTTCTCTCTCTCTCTTTCTCTCTCTCTCTCTCTCTCTCTCTCTTTCTCTCTCTCTCTCTCTCTCTCTGTCTCTCTCTCTCTCTCCCTCTGTCTCTCTCTCTTTCTTTCTGTGTGTGTGTGTGTGTCTGCAGAGCTATGTGAAATGAACAGAACATGGGTGTTCCAGGCCCCTGACGGAACCCTGCAGAAGCCCACCATGCTGCTGGACGAGTCCAAGGAGAGGCTCTTCATTGGGGGCAGAAATGTCCTCTTCTCTCTCAGCCTGGAGAGGGTCAATGTCAACCACAGCGAGGTGTGTGTGTGTGTGTGTGTGTGTGTGTGTGTGTGTGTGTGTGTGTGTGTGCGCGTGTGCGTGTGTGTGTGTTTGTGTGTGTGTGTGAGTCCACGTTCATCACTAGGGTCTTTTCATCCCGTAGGGTCAGAGGATCAACAGACCAGCAGTCTGGGTGTGCTCTCTGTAGTTAGTGTTTCTGTTTGATTCTTCACACTTCTTTATTTGATTACTGGCAGCTCAACCCCTTAATCTCTGTTTAGCCATCCAAACACATACCAGCTGCACCCTCTAAACTCTCTCTCCCTCTCTCTCTCTCTCTCTATCTTTCTCTCTCTCTCTCTCTCAATTCAATTCAATTCAATTCAAAGAAGCTTTATTAGCATGAATGTTTTCAACACTATTGCCAAAGCTGATTCAATACATACATATTACATACACATACAGAAGGACAAATATAATGAACAGAGTTGATTAAAAATAAATAAATAATAAACAATAAACATAACAATGAACAATACACATACAGTTAGTTTGGGATTTGGTTTTTCTCTCTCTCACACACAAACACACACACTTCCATTAAATCAGTGTTTTTTTTACATATATATAAATTTGGATTGAATAAAGCTGATGGAACCGCTGAACTTCTATCCAGCCCTCAGTGCATTGCATTCGTTCACCTCAATTACACAGAATAATGGGGGCCGCACAGCAACATCTCACTGTCAAATGCATCGCTAATGCAAATAGACCTTTATATCAAAATGTATTCCATATCCAATACGAAACAGACCTATTGAGTTATTAGAGTCCATAATTACAGCATCTTGAAATATTGTTGTGATTAACTTCAGTTCCCTAGCGTAATGACAGGAACAGATATTATAATGGGTTTAGCAGGTCAGGTTAATGTGATGCTTACCATGTGCACACCCCATCGCTTAGATATGTGACCTCTGCTGTCATAAAGTCATCGGGGGTGTTTATGAAGTACCAGACATATTCATAAACCAGACACCGCTAGTGACTAAAGACTTTGCTCCAGGTCAAGGGCTTTTTATGTCTCTGATTCCGGCATAAACATAGTTAAAATCAAAGAATGACGTCAAAAGGCAGCATATGGCACTCGTGAAAAGTCTCTCTCACTTCCCTGGGCGTGAGACAGGGGTTGGAATGGGGGATGACTGCATATAAGGTTATAGTATGACAAGAGCTTAGACTATGTATGGCTATGAGTCTGTGAAGGGTTTATGTCTGAATGCCTGCTATGCGTGCAATTGTTCTAACACACACAATCACACACACACACACAATCACACACACACAAACACACACACACACACACACACACACACACACACACACACACACACACACACACACACACACACACACACACACAGACACACCTTCACTAGATTTTTCTCATCTTATATGTGATGTTTGTAGTTAATAATTGTGTACGAACTGCTGAACCTCTACAACATGTTATTCATTATGTTACATTCATTGTGTTACTCTTTCACTTCAATTAAGGAGAGCTGACAGTAACAAGTTCCATCACACACCTACTTACAGTCACTCAATCCAGGTCACATTATTATCATGGAGCATGAATGTGCACTTAAATATAAATACACATATTTTTGTGCGTTTGTGTTGGTATAGTTGTATATGTCTGAGTCTGTGCAATTGTGACTGTCAAATGCTTGCCCTCTCAGATCCATTGGGCCGTGTCTGATGATCAAGTGGAGGTGTGCTTGAAGAAGGGACGGGAGAAGGTGTGTTCTAATTCGCTTAATCTTCCTGACACGAGTATATATATATATATATGGCGGCGCAGTTTGCTGAAACTGCATAACTCTGGGCTGAACCTGCCAGCGCCGCTGCCACTGTGTGTGTGAAGGGAATTAATAGTCAGGATTAACAACAGAGCTCGTCTTGAATAGTACGACAGTAAAATTCCCACAGTCAACAATTGGTTTAAAGATTGATGGCTCACCCATAAAAGTGCTTGACAGGAAAAATTATGGAATCTCTCTTTCACTCACATACATACATACTCTCTCTCTCTCTCCCTCTCTCTCTCTCTCTCTCTCTCTCTCTCTCCCTCTGAAACTCTCTCTCTCCTCCCTTCTGTCTCTCTTTCCCATCTTTGCAGTCGGAGTGTGCCAACTACATAAAACTGGTGCAGCAGTACGACGACACCCACCTGCTGGCCTGCGGGACTGGAGCTTTTAACCCTATGTGCACCCACTTGAAGAAAGGACACTGGAACGAGGTGAGACATCCTACAGCAACAGACGACATCGGGGGTCTCAGTCCCACGCTAACGGCTACGCATGGGCGTGACGTCCAGCTACGCTGAAAGCATGCACACAGGTCCAGACACTCCACCAGAGATCAAATTAGTTCTCTTCACTGTGCCTCTTTGTTCGAAACCAGCGGCCCTTAAAGCCGAACAGAACACCGGTGCATAACAGAGGTGCGCTGCCAACCTGTTCAGAGGTGGGCATCTGCCAGTTTTCATACAATACATCTTAATATTCGATATCGTGCAATATTACACGAGGAGCACGCGTGAAGTGAACCTTAAAGCATTTAGTGGCACACCAGGTGCAGTCTCCAGGCTTGCCAAGCTCTCAGGGACTGATTATAGGACCTGTGTGCATGTGTGTGTGTGTGTGGCTGTGTGTGCCTGTGCGTGTGTGTGTGTGTGTGTGTGTGCGTGTGCTGGGAAGTTGTTTTTGTCCAGAGAGGCACACAGGGCCAGTGGCTCAGGGCTCGGGCTCAGGCTCTCTGGACTTGTCCACTGAGAGGAGAGGAGTGCTGGAAGCTGCGTGTGTTTTGGGGGGGTCAGGGGTGTGTGTTTATGTGAAAAAAAGAGAAAAATTCTGCCACATTTCCTTTGTCTTTCAAGTTGTGGCTTTGCTGTAGCCACCACGTCTACATTTCATCCAGTAATGGCCGGCTGTCTCAGCCATAAAGGTTTGAAATTTGGTTTGTTTTTCCTGTCATCAATTATACCTGGTCAACATGGCCTCATGTCCAGCACGCACCCTCTTTGTTATAGCCCAGCCCTCCGCACGCGGCTACTGCTTTGAACACTGGGTGCCAAATACTGAATCTGACTGATTAAATCCTGGCGTTTTTTGACACAATTGAACAGTTTCAGGATACGGTGTGGCTATATGAAAAAGAAGGGGCACTTATCGTCGATTAGTTTTGCCTTTTAGGCCGTAATGAATGAGGCCAAGATACTGTATCAGCAGTCTTTTTCCCAGGCGCCTCTTAAACACTTGCCAAGTTTTCTGCTCACCCATTTCCTCCTAGCCTCAACACGAGTTTAATGAGATCTTAGGTTCTGAAAAGACGCAGTGCTCAAGCCACACATCTCAAGCCAGGGATGGCGAGGTGTCCGGGGCAACAAGAGAGAGAGGAAGAGAGGGATAGAGAGAGAGAGAGAGAGAGAGAGTTTATTTTCACATGTGCGTGGCAGCTTTATCATTTCTCCGCTGAAAGGATCTACAACAGAGAGAAAACAAACATCCTCATCCTCTCCGGGGAGCTTGGGTCAAATTAAAGAGAGGCAAATTAAAGAGGAAAGCGGTCCGTCTGAGAGAAGAGAGGAGAGGAGAGTGGAGTGGAGGGAAGAGGGAGGGGAGGGGGGCAGAGGAGTTTCCCCATCTGCTGTCTGTGGTTTAAATGCTTGCCTGAGGGTCAGATCGAACTCATATGTGGCAAAGCCATGCATTTCTTTCTCTTTCTCTTTCTCCCTCATTCTTTCTTTCTTTCCTTCTTTCCTTTCTTTCTCTAGCTCACCCTGTCTTTTTTGTCTGTCTTTTTCCTACTCTCTGTCACTGTCTCCCTCTTTCTTTCTATCTCTCTTCTTTGAAAAGCTACACAGTTTCCACTTAAGATCAAATCACACCAACAAATAAACTTGCTGAAATATGCTGCTCCGGAGATCTAACTCATATGCGGGTTGGGAGCGGTGACT